>NW_025109381.1:0-4472 GCF_011392965.1 Frieseomelitta varia
TTTTTTTTTTTTTTTTTTTTTTTTTATTCGAGGACGATAAATCACCAGCGTTTTACGATTGTGTACGTATTGTATACACTTACGCTTGCGTAAGAGCACGTGTAAAGTAATCATTCCACGGCAATAAATATTAGGATATCGCATTCAATCTTGGCGTGCGCCGTGATAATCGTGCTTCATTATTTTCTCGGCACGTGCGATCATCTCGCTGATATATGTAGTTCGTGGATGATTGTTAAAAGCTCACGTCGAGGCTTTTCTTTTTAGTTCAACAATTGTAGGTTCAATTATATTAAAATTGAAGGAAGTTGCAGAATTTTACATTTGCAGAATTTTAGTTCAATGATTTTAGCTTTAATTCTATTAAAATTCGGAAGTTATAGAATTTTATACGAATTATACATATCTTTGAATCTAAACTGTTTAATAAATTTTATATTTATAGTAACAGTAATATAATTATTATATAACAAATTTATAAATAATATAATTATTATATAACAAATTTATAAATAATATAATTATTATATAACAAATTTATAAGTAATATAATTATTATATAACAAATTTATAAATAATATAATTATTATATAACAAATTTATAAATAATATAATTATTATATAACAAATTTATAAGTAATATAATTATTATATAACAAATTTATAAATAATATAATTATTATATAACAAATTTATAAATAATATAATTATTATATAACAAATTATTATGTAAAAAATTTATAAATAATATAATTATTATATAACAAATTATTATATAAGAAATTTATAAATGATATAATTATTATATAACAAATAATAAACATATTTATATTCATAATTTTATATTTGCATTGCATTTCATATTTATTTCAGCGAAGCAAATCTAGTTCTCATAAAAAATCCGCGGTTCATATGCAAATAAAATTCAATTGGAGAAAAAGAATCAATCCTCGTGTCAAATTTCGCATATCTTTCAAGTTGTCACATTGTTGAATTGTACAGTTGAAATTAGGGACTAAACTGAAATACCTGAGGAGATTTTATAAATTTTCGCGTGCCCGATAATACTTACGAACTGATGATTTCCACGTGCGTACAATTCCACTACGTTTTCTCGGTTAATCCTCCCACATTTGCCGAGTGATAAATAATTTAGTAGACTCTGTTTCGTTCCATTCGCCGCGAAATATAGAGCAGGTGGTGGGTTTTAATTGAAAAACTTTCCACGAGCGCAATTTGTCCGTTCGTTATCTCGTTCGGGCACGATTGCTCGTTGATCCATGGCGTTAAGCAACCTCGATCCGCTTCGTCTAGTGCCTTCAAGTTTCACCATTAATATACCACGAGTTGCGCCACTTTCTTCTCCCCCTTCTTCCAGCGACGATCTTCACTTCGATCTGATCACTCAGGTTAATAATAATTTCGGGACGAAAAGCAGGATTTGTACGAAATTTTATGTATTTCACAATTTTATATATTCCAGTGTGTGGATTCTTTCGCTAACAGCCGATTATTATAAATAGCCTTTGTTTGGAAAATATCAATACCATTCGATAAGTATATATATATATATATAGTGTATATAATAATTATGATAAGTATTCGTATTATTAAATTATTATATTTGTATCACGTTATTAATCTTTGAAGATTTACACTTTATCTTTATACTTGGATTTAGTTGTTTCTAAACGTGACAGTCAAAATGAGTGAGAAATGTGATAATACGCACATAAATAATAAATAATAATAAAAATGCAATAATAATATATACATATGTATGTATTATTAAATTATTATATTTGTATTACGTTATTATTGGATTTAGTTATTTCTAAACGTGACAGTCAAAATGAGTGAGAAATGTGATAATACGAATATATATATATATATAATTTAATAATATGAATACATATATATATATATATATATATATATATATATATATATATTATTACATTATTATATTTGTATTACACGTTATTAATCTTTGAAGATTTATACTTTATCTTTATACTTGGATTTAGTTATTTCTAAACGACAGTCAAAATGAGTGAGAAATGTGATAATACGCACATAAATAATAAATAATAATAAAAATGCAATAATATATATATATATATATGTATGTATTATTAAATTATTATATTTGTATTACGTTATTATTGGATTTAGTTATTTCTAAACGTGACAGTCAAAATGAGTGAGAAAATGTGATAATACGAATATATATATGTATTATTAAATTAGTATATTTGTATTACACGTTATTAATCCTTGTAGATTTATTGCTTTATTCATTATACTTGGATTTAGTTATTTCTAAACGTGACAGTCGAAATGAGTGAGAAATAAAATTTTTTATACAGTTTTCTGTCAAAGTATTTTACTTTTTTCCCTTCCAATTTCAGTGTTGTTTGACAATCAAAAACGAATTCCTGTGATTAATATTGATACAAAAAAATTTCTCTCTCGTTTATATTGGTCATTGGTAACTAAAAAAAATTTCTCCCACTAATACTGATTGCTATTGGTCACTGATAAACTAAAAAGGATTCCTTTCACTAATATTAATAACAAAAAACAATTCCTCTCACTCCCATTGGTTATTGATAACTAAAATAAAAATTTCTCTCACCCATAACCTTCCCAAAAAAATTCCTTTCAATTATACCGGTTACTGATGATCAAAAAAAAAAAAAAAAAAAAAATTCACTCAACGAATCACTGAACAAAACAAAATACGAATCATCGACAATGATCTCTGATTACTACTGACAAAATTTCATTTAATATTGGTTACGAAATATAGTTAAAATAAAATTCAAATCATCGACAAATTACAAATATTTATCATTAATAATCAAAATCCATACGTTTCGAACAATGCCAAAATATCGTTGTCGCAAATGAAAAGTGTCTCAGTTATTGTTAGAGCATATTCATTAATCGCTTGCGTTGGCAACTGATTTGGCGGACCATAACGAGTGACCAAACCGTACACAATCATTCGTCGCTCTCTTTTCGAACTGGTCGGTATGATATCACTATGACAGAAACGATTGAGAAGTAACAAATTTGTTATTTGCTTAGTCTATTTTGTTTCACTTGAATATATACTTAAAACTGAGAAAATATTGCAATTTTTGGGCCAAGCATTGGCACGTTCCAACGCAAGAGGCTAAAAGCTGCTAATAATAAAAGCTGTTTCACATTTCTCGAGTCGACGAAGGTACAGCCATCTCCCCGAAGAAAAATGAGGGGCAAAACAGTGGTTTCACGGTCCGTGGTTTCCACTGTGGTACCCACGTGGCGACGTGGATTGAAGTGGTCGTACCACGAGGATACTTCGAAACGAGAGGGCAAGCCACTCCCTATGTACACACGCGCCTTTATGTACCGTGCTGCACAGTGCAAACTAATTCCATTTACCAGTGGTAGGCAGCGTGTCTACCGGCTTGTAACATTGTCGAGCTGTCCGCCATATTGGGAAACGAGTTGCTTCTCCACGCGACTATAGTTTCGTTCGAAGGTCACCGACAGTCTTGGGGGAAAATGATCTTTTAAAATCGTTCATTTCGCAATTTTAGGTTGTTTCCTGGTGCACCAAAGTGGGAAATAAGTTTGATACAAGAAGAAAAAAGCTCGAAAATTAGTATTTTCTGTTAAATACTAATTTAATTAGCATTTTTTGTTAAATACAATATTGCAGAATCAATTTGGTGAGTACAAGCGACGCATCTTCGAATATGAATATCTCAGAATTTTTGAACCAGAACTAAGCTCATAATCATTAGTGTTCGAAATGTTATTATTAACATAATTTAACTCCGCTTAAAATTATTAGTAAGCTGTAATTGTTTATTCGTGAAGCTGTACGATGTTGTCTTAATTAATTAATCTTGAACAACGAGTCAGACTATGAAGTAGTTTGAAATAGATGGACGTGCAATGATTGTCCTGATTCGATGTTCCGATTTCGAAAGACTGTCTAGCGACTATGAGATCCACCATCATTATATAACTTTTATTTATATTACAATGTATTTAATATATATTTTATATATTTATAATATATATTAAATATATATTATAAATATATTATATATTATATATTTTATTCTAAATATATTATATATCAAATATATATTATAAATATTTTATATATATTATAACGTATTATCATTGTATAACTCATTATACGCTACTGTGCACTATTACATAGCAAATTATTTACAGAAACAGATTAGATATACATATTTGCCAAAAAAAATAATTTAAGTGTAACGATGAAAGAATATCGAACACGAATATTAAAAAAAAAAAAAAAGAAGTAGAATTTGATAATGCAAATTACAATAGCGCAAAGTTAACGCGAGTTTAATTTTGGAAATAACTGGAAAAACATCGTCGCTGGCGACACGATTTTTTCCAAACCCGTAAAAACCCAGCTCTCAAATAATCCTAAAAAA
>NW_025109381.1:4482-5159 GCF_011392965.1 Frieseomelitta varia
AAAAAAAAAAAAAAATGATACGTATATCCGAGAAAAAACACGAGAGATGGAAAGCCACATGAAAGCCCTATATAACTCAATGCGCACTCTGTGTGTACGTACATCAATTCTTCACGCAAGTCAAACACGACAAAACACCATTCGATACGCAGCGACGCGCCTCTGATATCGCGCGTTGGTTTCGAATCGGTCTCTCTGATTACCAAGGCTGTCTTGCTTATTCCGTGCGGGTGATTGCGGCAACTGGGGCCTCGTGATTTGTCATAAATCGTGCACGATAGCCGACTGAACGCGGGAGAGACTGACAATCCTCGAGACATACAATCCAGTGTGAACAATTCACAGGGTGTCCATAAAGTATCGTTACAATTTCAGAAATTTATTACAAAAGCAAATGAAAAAACAAATAAGTGAAAATTAACAAAATGAGACGTATATTATTATATTATATTATATTATACTACACTATATTATTATATTATATTATATTGTATTACAATATATTATTATATTATATTATATTGTATTACAATATATTATTATATCATATTATATTGTATTACAATATATATTTATATTATATTATATTGTATTACAATATATTATTATATTATATTATATTGTATTACAATATATTATTATATTATATTATATTGTATTACAATATATTATTATAT
>NW_025109382.1:0-5174 GCF_011392965.1 Frieseomelitta varia
AATCGACATCCCCGTTCATTAGCTGCCAAGAGCTAACTATAAAACTACCTTTCCTATTTTGGATTAACAGACGAATGTAATAAAATTTCCTACACCTCTTCATGTACATGTTGAACTTCACACTGAAGTATCTTCTGCCAGTCACCTCGCGATTCTAGATACTAGATAGATCTTCGATTAAAGTTTAATTAGGCCTGTGAGAAATATGCTGAGCTGTAATCGTTGCGTAAATCGTTAGTCATGCTCTCCCCACACAGAGAATACGTCTGTGAGACAAACGTTCGTGCTACATCTTTGAAAGAACTGCAGTCTACGGTGGAACTCTCCGTCAAACAGAAGCTCGAGCTACAAATCAACATGGTCGAGTACTTCCAAATATTGAGCGCGATCGCCGTGGTCTTCCTGGCGTTGTACTATTACTTCACGTCGACGTTCGACTTTTGGAAAAATCGCGGTGTTGTTGGACCGCGGCCTCTGCCGATTTTCGGCAACCTGAAGGATGTACTGCAGAGGAAAATGATCATGGGCGATTGCGTGAGAATGTTGTACGAGGAGTACAAGAGCCAGCCGATGTTCGGGATATTCATGAGACGCTCGCCCTCGCTTGTTCTCTGTGACTTAGATCTCATCAAGGACGTACTGATCAAGAACTTCTCTACGTTCGACGATCGAGGTTTGAGCGTACCCGAAAAGGTACGTATTGCAAACGTTAGGCCGTTAGGACGTGCGTGCAATTTTTATGTCTCTCACGTTCTCCACCGTGTCAATTATATCTGTGGTTGATAATAATAATTGTAAGAGATACTACTGTGAGTCACATGTGTTTATCTTTCGAGGTAATGTCGTTTGAAGTGTTTGACATTAGTGACGCCTCAGCGATATGTCCTTCTTCTTTAAATACAGTAATATTGTTTCTCCTTTTTTTTCATGTATCTTGCTTCTCTCCTTCTTTTCAAGTATAGATCACTTATAATGCGTTCATTCACAATTTGTCACTTTTTAATAATATTTTTGATTAAACAGAAGCATCGAATATAATTTTGATCGTTTCATTTTATACAAAGTTAATAAGCTTAGAATAAGATTAATAAGAATGGGAAATGAAAAGTAATCACGAAGGAAGAATTACTTGTTTTAAATTTGATGAATATCAATCATTTAATTTTATGTATTAAAAAGATCAAACTGAGAGACTCAAAGAATGTGTTACGAACATAATTAACCCTCTTTAATATTGAAAAAAGATAATTCCGAGTGAAAAGTATCAGGCCGAACCGATGCAGTTTGATGAGGTTTGAGAGGGAAAAAATGAATAAAAATATAGCGATAATTACAAATGGAACATTTTAAAGAATAAAAAAAAAAAATACTGTACTCCAAAAGGTAAATAAATGAATAATTTGTAAATGAATAATAATCCTGTAAACTATTTTTGATACAAGTCTCTTATAACTATAGCCGATATATCATTGGCACTAAAAGAGTTTAAATATTGCTCCGTTCTAAATATTTTACATGTATCATTGAACATTACCCCGATACAATTATAGAAATAGAATCCAAACATAATTTCTAATTATATTGTAAAAAACAGAGGAATACAAACATTCGATAGTTCTTGAAACGACTTCCATCCCATTGAAAAACCAATGAAACAAGGAACTGAAAGGTTTGATCAAATTTTAATTGGAGACTAATCCACTGGGGTCAAATCTCTTCAACGTAGACGCGACAAGATGGCGACCATTGCGAACGAGACTGTCGCCTGTGTTCACCTCCGGCAAGCTAAAGGGAATGTTTTCCCTGATATGGGAGTCTGCCAAAAATTTGGAGCAATGCCTGGAGAAGCTGGCGGAAAAAGGAGAGCCGGTGGAATGTCAAGAGTTAGCAGCGAGATTTACCACCGACGTTATCGGTAGCTGCGCTTTCGGCATCGATATGAATGCACTGTCGAACGAGGAGAGCGAATTCCGAAGGATAGGGAAGCAAATCTTCGATCAGAATTGGAAAATATTCTTGAGGAACACTTTTCGAGATATGTTCCCACGATTGTACAACGCGCTCTGGTTCATCATACCGCTACACGAGTCTAATAAATTTGTTATGAAACTGGTCAAGGATACGATGAAATATAGGGAGGAGAACAACATTGTTCGGCCAGACTTTATAAACATACTGATGGAAATGAGGAAGCATCCGGAAAAGCTAGAGAACATCAGTGAGTCAATCAATCGCGTTTTTATTCCTATTGGTCGATTAATAATAGAACATTTAGAACAATTTTGCAGAGAGTTACACGAACGTTGTTACTGTTAGATATAATTTAGAAACAGAGTGCAAATGAACATTCACAATCGGTGAATTTGTCACATTCATCGAGTATCTGATAGGTTTATTTTAAATATTCTCTGACTTCAAGAGAGTCAACTTTGCCCCTCTGAAAATATTTGTCCATTATCTGAGTAGTGATAAAAGAATTCTAAGTTACTGTTTCAAGTGACTGCCTTCGTTATGCAATCAATGATATTTAATATATTTAATATAGTGAATTAAATATGATTAACTGCATAACGAGAGCCACTTGAAACACAATCGAATAAATATCACTTATTAACATATTTATCTCGAATCTGATAAAATTTTGCGCAAATTTTACAGAGTTAACGGACACGATTCTCGCTGCGCAAGCGTTCGTCTTCTTCGCGGCTGGATTTGAAACGTCTTCGACGACGATCTCGCACACCCTCTACGAAATGGCAATAAACCCCGGCATGCAGGACAAACTTCGAAAAGAAATAAGGGAATTCCATGCCAAAACTAATGGAAGCTTCCAGTACGAAGAAGTGAAACAAATGAAGTATTTGGACAAAATATTTAAAGGTACACTGTCGTTAAACTCTTTTACCAAGGATTTGAGAATTCGACTCTGATCGATTGCTGAACATTAAAGAGAAAACTTACGTTTGTCACACAGAAACGCTTAGAAAGTATCCACCAGCAACGGCTTTAATGCGGATGAACAACGCTGACTATACCTTCAATGATACTAAAGTAACGATCCCGAAGGGTACTAGAGTAATGATCCCCGTGTTAGGAATTCACAGGGATCCAAATATTTACCCGGATCCTGACAAATTCGATCCTGAAAGATTTAACGAAGAAGCCGTGGCAGCGAGACATCCGATGACCTTCCTACCTTTTGGCGATGGACCAAGAAATTGCATTGGTAAAGTATACTAAAATAATTTATTAACCAAGAGTCGCAAAACTTTTATAAAATGAACAACAGAAAATGTTATGTGTCTATTATAAAAATATTGTACGCACGTTTTATCTTCGATCACATGTCCCGTTCATTCATTTCAAGTAGTAACATGGCAAAAATTGTCGCAGAAATGGATAGAATATACGTAATAGTATAAAATGTAAATCAGTATTATTATATTATATTATATTAAATATAATATAATATAATATAATAAAAAGCTATATATAAAAACATCTGTAGTTAATACAAAGAAAATTTGCTGACTTTCTGTTCTGGTGCATTAACGAATTTTATTATTGTTTCAGGATCACGATTTGCAATTTATCAAACCAAAATAGGACTGATCAAAATATTGCAGAATTTTAGAGTAGATCCTTGCGAGAAGACATTAATTCCATACGTTAACGATCCAAAAGCCCTCATATTGTGCCCCAAGGACAAAGCTGTATTGAAAATAAGCAAAGTAGACAATTGAATTGATCATAATCAAAATAAATTTAACTGCGCGCGAAATACGTGTTACGCGAACGAGCAACACTAAAATTTTGAACACTAGAATGTTCACTAGAAATTTGAAGCTTAACACATTTTTTACCTAGTTAAAAGTTTCCTACTTTCTGATTGCTCGGTAATAAATAGTATTATAAAGATAACGCTAAGTTCTCTATTCTTTCTCCTATTCTTCTATTCTTTCTCCTTTTTTACGTAAAAACGATATCGTAAATATCACATCTATTTTTATTGCTACAATTTTATATGTTGAGATCAATATAAATAATGACTGTTATAATAAATATACTTTTACCAACTCAGTCTCGATTTAAAGAAACATTAATCTCCTTTGAAAGTACTTGCATTTAAACTAATTCGATCTCCTATATGGAATTTGAAAACGGGACCTATAATTATAATGAAACTCTTGTTTGACAAGAAAAGACAAAGATAATTGAATCCTGATTTATATTAATTCTTTGAAACGTGCTATACGCTCTTTATAATCATTACATATCAGAAGAAAAAATACAGATATCGCGAATATCCTTCAAATAACATTCCGTATTATTATTATCTTACTATCATTCTAATTTTTTTATCAAGTACTACTGTATCGTACTATTATAACTTTACAAAACGTTCTATATATGTATGAACACAATGATACACATATAAATTCAAAATTAATATTACAGATTTTCATTGAATGATATATGTATGATTTTTACGTATAATATATATATATATATTATACGTAAAAATCTTGAATTCTAATACTGATGTTACTCTTATAATTTTGTCTTTCACTACTACGTAATATAATAATTTAAAGACACGTTATTGATATTAATATAATTTACGAATTAAAACACAGATTTAATGGTATTTATCTAATTGTAAAAATGCAAGTAACATTCAATTACAATTCAGACAATCTTCAAAAGAATGTGTCATCGGGAAATTCAGTGAAATCACCTATTAATGACATTGGTCAGTTATGTTGCAATAATTATAATTATAATATATTGATTATAATTATCATTATAGTGATTATGATAATTTATATAGGTATATCTTCTTTTTTCAAACATTCGAAGTTTATCAATTTTGTAATAACAATTTTCTTTTTTCACATGTCGGTCACCAATTTTATAGTTGTATTTTATAGCCATAATTTTCTTTATCTAAACGTACTTTTTTACGTCACTAATTTTGTGGTTGGGTCTTCTTTTACTATCACGTCAGGGTCACCAATTTTATAATGACTATGATAATTTATATTTATATCGCAATACTACAAATAAATAATAACTCCGTAATTAATTTTAGTTGTTTATATAAAAATATTATCAATATCACAAAATATACAATTACTAATAATTTAATGAAGATTACATAATGGAAGTTAAAT
>NW_025109383.1:0-270582 GCF_011392965.1 Frieseomelitta varia
GCGATATGATGGATGATTGCGTCTCTTGAAGTAGCGTTGTGTTTATAAACTGCCCAAATTCTTCCACTGTATTCGTGGAAGGCTGTTCCTGCTGCTCCTGGATCACCTGATGCAGCTATACAAAAGCTGTACAAGGTGGTCATTCATCGGCAACCTACAGCATGGTTGCACTGGACGCATCGCAATTAGTGTTGCGTATTTCTGAGTATGAGTACATTGATTAATAGCGTTGCGGACTTATTTTCGGGAGTTCTTTTCAGTACTTTTCGCATTTGATTTTGAAAATTTCCTCATACATAAAATTTTAGCTTCGGCTAGTGATATTAGAGAATTGAGAAATACTTTAAATTTGTGGAGTAATACCGATGAGAATTATAAAGAGAATGAAAAATATATACTTTAAATTCGTTCAGTAGTACTAATATAGTGTATTAATACAATACCAGAAGAGATAAGACTACAGTCTTATATTAAAGAACGATGATCGGCAGGCGAAGCTGAAAGCAATTCAATACGGTCTCTCGAACGATTAGGATGAACCGATACTCTTTTAAATGTACAATTTTATAATTATTTCTTATATTTCTGTACAACTTTTTTCGCCATTTTATTAAACTGTGCGATCATTAGAATTAGAGGACGAAATGTTTTAAGGATTTCTCTTAGAATTTTTAACGTTACATTAATTTATACATTAGTAATGTTTATAATATTATAATACGCAGAATTTGATATATTTTTTGTTTCTCTAGTATCTCAAAATCTAGCTGAAGCTAAAATTTAAGGTCTTTCTATTTTATATTAAGGCCGCTTTTCTATAGTCCTTTTAAATGTCACGACCAGTTAGTTAAATCCCAGTTCAAAATAATATTGTTCCAATTAATCCGCTCCCCTCCTTTGAGATGTTTGCCGTTTACTCGACAATTTAACTATTCGAAAAATAATTTTTTTCTTTATACCTAACGTATAAAAGACAACGAAAGATAGAAAATGGCATAAAAATTAGACAAGAATTACATGGTAACAGTGTTTCCAGCCAGCGAATGCTCCGGTCTGTTCTAGTTTGGAATCATAAATATTATTTATTTTGAATGAAACATTATATTTTCGCAGTTAAAATAAATAATTATTGAAGTAAAGTTCACTGTACGATTTAAGAATACAGCAATAACAGGAATATTATTATAGTATTAGTTTTTATAATATATTAAAGTATATATTATAGCATATAATATAATATACTATAAAGTATATATTATAATATAGTATATTATAATAATATAATGATATAATAATGAATAAGAATATTATAGTATTTAATTTTTATATAGTAAGTTATTTATCATTTCACATACATTTAGTCTCTCTACTAAACGATGCATAGGTTTAGTTAGATATAACTGAAAAGTAAAGTAACAAACGACAGTTGCATTTTGTTTTTCTCATATCTGTATTTGTACAATATCCGTTTATACATCTTTCTTATTAAGGGGATAGGCTAGCTGGGGTTACGGATGGGGGTACACAAATCCACAAAGTTTCTCGAGAAGAGGAATGGGCGAAAAATTCGAAAAATTCGCGTGATGCGCTTTAGTCGCGCCCATACATACTACAAAAAATCAGTCATCATGTTACGCACATTAATAAACCACCAGCGACGTAACAACCTCTCATTGAAACATGCTTCACATAAAATTTTACACGACTTTCGCAAAAAAATATTTTTCTTCTCGTATCGTCTTCGATTCAGTGATCCTAATCAAAATTACTGAAACTTTTTTTCCATATTTCTTCCATGTTTCTGTTGATATTTATCTTTTTACTTCATACTTTTGTTCCTAGAACAATGATTTCCAACTGCATATACATTATTGGCTATCGCACAAATGTTGAATCGAATTTTCAATATATTTTTAAATTTCCGTTCAAGGATTTTTGATATAGCTGTACAATTCGTCTCTTTTGCAATGAAATTATAATTTTTACGATACCCTTTTTTATTGCTGGATCTCAAGCCAGAGGAATCTATAATATTCAACGAGGAATCATTGTGTATTGTGATTTATCGTTCACCGATCGGTGATAATAAACTCTGGGACTATGATTTGTTCACTTTGCAACATCGATAAAATTACTGATATTCAACTTGGTTGTTTGGAGGAACCGTAATAAACTTTTCTCTGTATCTCGATAGACTCTGAAAACGTAGCTTTATTTGCAACATTGATAAAATTACGTACGCTTAAATTCCAGATAACGAAAGGAATCGCGAAAATCCCGTCGTTTCTACTGTTATCGTCCCACCTCGATAAAATTATAATATTATATACTTTCATCTGTAACATTCAATAGAATTATTGACTCGACTATACACATACTTTCTTATGGATTACACTCGCGTGATATCGTGAACCGAATCTCGACGTATGTTCTTTCGACTAACGAACAGGAATCGACGATCTAGTCGAAACACACTGTCCTGGAAGGTGTTTGCGCATAAAATTTTCACATAAATACAGCGAGGAGTAAACTGCTTTTGTTCACTAAAATTGATCGAATCTGAAAAACAAGTTTGCAGCAAATGGATCGTCGTCGTTTGATGTCGTTAGAACAGAAAGGTCAGGTTTGAAATGTAACTTTGTAGAAGCATTTTACAAGTGAACGAGAAGAAAGTGATGAAGTTCCTGCGCTTTCTCATCCTTTCGTTTTTCGGCCGTCTCGTCTCGGTACGATCTCGTCGCCTAGATGTGTACGTGCGATGATTAATTAAAGTTCTGAAGAATCGATTAACCTTTTCAAGAGCACTATCGCCGAAGAAGCGTCTTTCCGTCTCTGCGTGCAAACAGAATTTCGAATTTCTTTTTTTTTTTTCTTCTTCTTTTTGAACAATCGTGCAAACAATCTCCTCGAACGTGGAAATCAGAGTAGCAGAAACTTAGTTAGTTTCGTTGATAAAATTGCTTCGCTAGAAATGTGTAATCCATCGCGTGACACGAAGACGCTTCTGTACAGACTTCTATTGATGACTTGACTTGCTTACGTACACGTACTATCGCCATAGAATGAATCGAACGTTGTCGATCCGTGTAAGATCGCTAAGATTTATCGTTACTCGATTAACCCGTAAGTCTACCGCACACCGTGATTCTAATCCACATGTGCGACAATCAACACTTAACACGTAAGGGACATCACATGAAATTTGCTGTATAGAACGATACACCATCTAAGTTATGCTTAAAAACTACCTTTTAAAGATGCCTCACCCAGCGTGTCGTTCACCGCGAATGCTTCGCACAATCCTCGTCATCCACTATAGCCGATCGCGGAACGCTTTCGACGTGACACGATGTTTCATAGAAAGTTGAGCACGTAAGAAGATCGGTGATAAGCGACAGTGAAGCACCATCGAAACACTTTCCTTTCTCCGCGCGGCATTTCACAAAGTTTCAATTATACGCCTCGCACGTGACAATTTTCCCTTTCAAAGTTGCTCACGTTGTCGCCGGAAGTACTTTAGAAAAGCGTTGCTCCTCGAAGATAGTTGAAGAGTATAGTTAAAGTATCGCGAAAACGCAATTGGAAAGAACATTTTCTGAACGATAGAACTTGGCGTAATATTCAGACGTCTCAGAAACAGACACCCGAAGTTTAGAATGATTTTAATACTTGCATGGCTTACGATATAGATCGAAAGGGGAAATCACGGACTGGGCTTAACGTTATTTAGATCTGAACTCTCGTCACTCCGAAATAAACGCAAGCCAGCATTCTGTTTCGAAATATCGTCCACGGATGTTTGTGCAGTTTTGCATTTTTTACGAGTGTAATTGAAAATTGAAATTTCGTTGAATATCGTAATTAACATTAAACACTTCTGCTCCGAATATTTTATTTTCAACACGTCGTATCTATGCATCTTATAGATTTCTCAGAAATGCAGAAACATCCGCGCTCTAGTTATTAATATTGTAATTCATCCACAGTGGAGCGATGGTGATCGATCTTTAAGAGATTATGCTAAAGATATAGTAGACGTCATAGAACTATGCAAGAATTGAACAAACTTTCAGTGAATTTTCAGTTGAAGTTTCATTATTTTAGACGTCGTGGTGTCATCAACAACTGACGTTTGAAGGCCTTGGATGATCATGATCGTTATCGGTTTTTTCGACCCATAAACACCAGTTATCAATTTCATTCGTTCAAAGCGTTAGCTGTATTACATCTGTTTTCTGTTATTATTGTACACACTTCACAAGCGATCATGCATTGCTAACGACGAGCAGCGTTGCACGTCGGGCCAACAGCATGATCGCAATAAAATATCCATTTACGAGGATCAAGCACTTGTCGAAAATATTTGCTTCACGTTCGCTTGCCCTTTGTCTTTTACGATTTAGGCCGTAATTGAGCAGTATCTGTACAACTTGTATGAAACTGTGCGGTCGCTAAAGAAAAGTGACTAGTTCGGATCTTTTTGTACGATTCTTTTTCTTCTTCTTCTTCTTCTTCTTCTTCTTCGTTCGATCGTGTAAACTTCATCGAGTCGAACTTGCAAGAAACAAACGCAAGCGGAAATTGCAAACTTCTCGCAACGCTGTCTATTTTCAATTCGAAACGTGTGTCTCTGTCTAATAGTTTCTAAGGTTAGAATATACAGAAAAGAATTTGTGAGTCTCGATATTAACGATCATTACTCTTCACTTGTCAAAACTTGCAGTAATGTAAGAGTTTCAGTTTAAGTGTTTAGAACGCGTTGGAGATAATTATTCTTCTTGAAACTATACATAGTTAGAGACTTGTAAATAGAAATGCACGTGCACAGGGACAGGAGGCCTAGAGGTACTTGAACCGTTTCAACCCGAGTCTACGTTACGTTCAACTGTATACACGTGTGTATAGTCTAACGGGAAGCAAATTGAAATTTACTTTAGCCTAGTTGTCGTTAGTCGTTATCGATCACAGTGATATATTACACGGAAATTTGATTTTCGGTACGTGCATGTCCGATGTGTTTGATCCACGTGAGCATTGGCGCGAATCGATGAGATTGTCTTTGGACACTTAGACGTTAGAACAAGTACATACAACACCGATATGTACGGGAAGAGGTTGTTGCTTGGATGTAATCCCTAGTTCTTTTTTTTTTCTTTTGTTTTTTTTTTTTTTTTTTTTTACTATACTTTGTTTCCCGGGATACTCGATCACAGTTCTCGACAGAGGCAGACTCCAGATTCGGAAGCAACATCGTTCGAACGTGTTCAACGTTCATTTCAAGAGCGTCTCTGCATGCTCGTCCGTGCAAACGCGATCGATTATCCCGTTGTTGTATATCGTACGATATCGCAGGTACATACACACATACAATTATATCAGTGGCGTTATGCCTATACATCTCTACGATTACCTTACACCGTGACCGTGCTCTGATAATTTATAATTACGTATAAGATATCTGCTAAAAGATTCGTAGCATACATAGGTGGATAAATGATCTCGATTGTCAGTTTCGATACGGCATATGTACGCATTCTTATCTTCATATGTATTTATATATGTATATGCATGTATAGAGAGAGAGAGAGAGAGAGAGAGACTTCTTTTTTATATTCAAATATACATACATATATACATATATATATATATATGTATATATATGTATGTATTTATGTATATATATATAGTATTTTTATATAGGCGATTACAATAGTCACAAAGTTAGGCAGACTTGAGTCACACTCGACATCGAAAGGCTGATCTTTTGTTTCGTAGAAAAAAGCGGGAAAGAATGGATTTGTCCTCTTCTCTCAGTATTATCGTAGATTCCTCTCTCTCGTCGTTAAAAGCTTAAATAATTCCTTCCTCGGCAAAAATATATTAGCGCCTTTCTGACGAAACGAAACGAGTCACGAAACGTTCTGAACCGCGCGCACGCGACCAGCATTCGTAATTCATACGAGAGGTCGAAGCTTTCAGCATCGGTTCCGTTTGCAACATCGACATCCATTTAGTGTTTCGTGAAATATCGCCAACGACGTCGATTGCAGTCTTGCCGGCAAAAGAATTCAGCGTCAGCGTCGAATAGAAACCGCGGTGCTAACGATCACAATGGCAATCGGTGATCGATAAATAGTTACGCATCGACGAGTTGTTAGTAGAAAACGCGTGTACCGTGCGCTTAGCCATTTAGAAAGGAAGAAACCTTTCGTCTACAGGTTTAGATGATTGCATTTGTTCAACAGGATTGTCCGTGCGTTTTATCATCGGACGAGGACAGCTTCGAGGAAAGCTCGTCAAACCTGGCGGGTAATTTAACGCGAATGTCGATCTCTCGATTCGAGAACTCTCGTCAAAAGTATCCTCGTGCCAAATGTATCCTTAAAGAAATGTTAGGATATGTTTGTAGGCCGATCAGATTTTTGCGTTCGTCAAACAATCTGCTCGTACGTCTCTCACGTCGTTCATTGAAACGTTCGTCACCCTTCGTGCTTCTTTAACACTAGAACTACCAGAGTCAAAATAACCGATTCGTAATTTTCCTCTCGAAATTCTAACGACGAAATTCATTTTCAACGAAAACACGATTTTCGTTTAGCGAAACACATAAATAGAAGCTTGTATTATTTATTGCGTTGTAAATTTTTTTTTTTTTTTTTTTCTTCTTACTTCCCAGCACTTTAGTTTCTCTGACATGAGTTTCGTATTTTGATCGTCGGTAGTTTTAGCGTTAAATTGACTTTCTACCAGACAAATGTCTCGCCTTTGTCTTGTACGTATCAGGATGATTTTATAGGCCATCAAGAATCGTTGCCTCTCCTTCGCTTTCGAAAGAATTCGAGGGAAAAAAAGAGATGTTCCGTTAGAAGACGTTCTATAAGCCGAGTTCTCGAATTGAATCGTAATCAATGAACCAGGTAGTAACAGGTAGTAGAGATATCTGTTTCAGACGAAGCGTTTTTTAGAAGAATTCAGAAGTGATCGATGGAAACGCGGTACAAGTCAGGTTAGATTTAAAGTGTGTCCTTGAGACAGAGCTTTACGTTAACGCGGAATAATCACTTCCTCTCTTTTTTTCAACACTTTCGAAACGATTCTCCGTTTGTCGCTGGGAGAAGGTCATCGTTCAAGATAATAGTAACTCGTAATACTTGGGTCTTAACAGATCTTAACCTTTATCGTGTGCGAGATTGGTTCCAATGGTCCATACCTTTTGTCATTTATTGCTCTGTGAAGTTTCAAGTTGAATCATAGTAATTTCCCGCGAAAGTATTGAGCGCGAAGCGTGCATCACTACTTGGCGCTTGAAAACGCAAAGAATACTGTTACTGACTCGAAAAGAAAAAAAAGAAAAAAAACAATGCGAGTGAACGAATAAATCGAACCTTCGGCCATTGTAAGTCGACGACGCTTTTTAGAAAATTCATTACGATAAAGGCTATATCCGTTCGTTAATTAGGATTTGGTCAGCGAAATCACATTCGATTTCTATATACCACCGTTTACGTTTGGGTTATAATACACGTTTAGGTTTGATTACTTCGTGCTAGGATTTACTCCGTAAAATTATCGTGTCGCGCACGCGACGTTTCAATACTTTTGTCACGCCGCGTGTCCATACCTTCATAAATACGTGTCCGAATGATTTGTATTTGACGATATAGTGTAGTTCCTGCTTCTAACTCGGGCGGGGTAAGCGCAATATTTTGTCGGACCAATTTTCGTCCGTACTCTGTTCTCGCGTTTCCATTCTTTCGCTTTTTTTTTATTATTCAGTTTTCCCAACGTCGTCGTGATTTTACTTGAAAATCCGATCCGGATCTTCGACGATACTTGGTTTTAAAATATTCTCCTCGGTGATGAATTTAAGCGAAAGAACGAAACGTACGTTTAAAGAGTAAACTGGGCACGAGGGTCATTGCAAGTACTGTCAATTTTCGACGAATCTAGCAACTAGATCGATATTATCGTTCGGATATGCCGGATACGAAAAGTTTTCGTGGGATATTTGATACGTATCCTACTGACAGGTACACAGAGATTAATCACGAGGTCGAAATTTGCGGAGAATATATCCTGCAATGGCCCTCGCGATCGTGTTCTCTTTGGTGTTCCTCCATATATGAAACTCATGAGTGTCAAAGGAATCTCTGTTGTCAGTCTATGAGCTACAAAAATTGCGTGACTTCTAAACATCGAGTTTGTATTTTTTTTCTTTTTTTTTTCATTTTTTTTTTCTTTTTTTTTTTTTTTTCTTGTTCAATTGCCATTCACGTTGCCCGTAAAGTTGTTCCGGTAACCACTTGCCGATTGCTCTTCGTGTTCGGCTCGACCAGCGAGCCTTGAAACGATTGTCTACCGTTAAATAATTGAAACGTCGAAGAAGTCGTCTCGATCTATAAGTTTCGCTGTTTTTTTTATGGTTTTATTTTTCTGTCATAATCGAGAGAATTCTGACTCGTGTCAATCAAATTGCATTGTATTTACCTCGATCACGAGATGCTACTTTTGCTACTTTAATCGAGTAAAACTTGTATCGAGATGCTTCTTCCACGAACAGAAATACTTAACGATGTGTTCGCCGATGAACGTGCACGTTTGTTTCACCGAATGCAAATCGGTTCGTATCGGTTAGCCACGAGACTCGATCGAATCGCAAACAGCTGGATCAACCAGAGCACGTGTTTCCGTGACAGATGTCGATCGTCTCTCGTATTGTATTTCCGTCGTTCCTTAATTTATGGGAAAAATGGACCCTCGTCGTCTCTTTAAGACGTGGCATCTTCGTTCTCCTCCTCCATCTCTCGCTTTTTAATAATTCATGAAAAAAATATAATTTCTCTCGTGTTGCTTTTTTTTCAATTATCTCCTCGTTTTATTATTCTTTCATTCTCAGTTCCGTAGGTTGCCCTCTGTGGAATTGATTTGCAGAGGTACACCCTTATTGCTAGAACATTCGTGGATATTCGTGAATAAGTTTCAGAGAACGTGAAAAATATCGACTTTTTGCCCTGCCTTGCGTCAAAGTCGTTCTAGAAAACGACACAGAATCATTTAAAATCGACTACCCACGAAAGATGATCAGAAAGGAATAACTGCGTTTCTATTGATCACGATGATAAATCATCGATCATCGGATTTGATTGTCTTTCAGCTGAATGTCGTATGGTTACAATAACGTAAATGGAAATATAGCATTTGTACGCATTGGTCAATTTATGATGCAATGGAATCTCGATGGTCGAATTTTTTTTTTTTTTTTTTGTTGCCAACAGTGAAAATAACAGCAATAATGGAGATACGATCGTTACGCGATTACCTATAGAGATGGCCTTAAATGTATTACATTATAAATACATTGCGGATCTCTATGCAATTTTATATTTTTTCGAATACAAAATAAACGGAGTCTAAGCAGAAATTTGTTTATGCTATAAAATATTGTAACAAGTATTTCGATATTTTTGCATTTTCTGCAATTTTACATTCTTAAATTTTTCACAGATACAATGACAGTCCGCAGTTCAAATATCAAGGTTTAATTCTGACTGGAAATTTTCGAATATCAATTATTTTTATAAAATAATTCTAGATGAGATGGATTTCGAATTCTTTATCGATAGATACATTGAGACATCTAACTTGCTATGAAAATACTTTGAAATATGTAAACATCTCTTTCAAGTTTAAGTCAAATTCAAAAACATAAATGAATCATCATCATTTCAACCAGAAGATTGCAATTCTTTTTTTTTTTTTTGTTTAATATTGAATTTAATACTGAATTAAAATTAATCGGTGTATGGTTAGTTCCATTTTGTAGGTTCTTCGCTTTTCAGGTTCGAATAGAAGTGCATGTTATAAAGTACAAATTTGATTGAAAAGTTTCGAATATCTGATCAATTTTATAAAATACAAACATTTAAAAAAACTCCGAATCTAGGTAAGATAAGTTTCGAGCACATCAATGAATACTTTGAGACATCTAAGTAATTTTAAAAGTGCTCTAAGATATCTAGGTGATTGCTTCAAGCGAATCAAATTCAAAACTAATTTGCGATCAAGTATTTAAATAGTTTTAAATACTGAATTTAATATTGATCTTGAGTGAAAAATCAAAAAATATTCTCCCCTTTTTGGATTCGAATTACAATTTTTGTAAAATTTCATTCTATGTTACGTGTAAATATATTTCTCGGATTTTACAGACACTTGTTTTGAAAATCCAAACTGGCTCAATATTCATAACCCACGTATCTTACAAATACAAAGAATGAAACGTCACTCTTGTATAAATAATAAATTGAATCTCATAAAACGAGGTTTCAGTTTTAGAATCGGCTTGGATTTATATAATAAATACCTACATTTGATATTTTGATCCCATTGCTAGTTATCTATTAGGCTATCATTATTGCTCACTGTCTCGACCATGGACGTTTCATTAGCGAACGTAACTCCATTGCTGTTTGCCTACGTGCTCACTTAGGCCCTTTGTTCCTTGCTCGATGAGCTGTAATCTAGTTTGACCATTAACAAATTGCCCGTCATCGAATCGTGCCCGTGACGTGCTCGACAGTCATCGAGATTCTGAAGTGCCAAGTCGTCGATACGATTTACACATCATGAAAGTACGCGTCAGGGAATCCTTGGGTTGGAAAGTTGATTGAAAAGAAACAGTGAGAGAACATAAGAGTGTAAAGTGAAGGGAGCAGAAGGAATGAAGATGGTTGGAGAAAACGGAGCGTTTCAGGGTTCCATCAAGAGATAATTTTGATGACAGACTCGTTCTCATCCTTGAGCAGAAGGCTCAGTCTGAGGTCGAGCTCTCCGGCCTCGAGGGCCCATTTTTCCCTCAGCCATCAAGGAGAGTCCGCGGTTTGAGTGCCAAGCGTATGAATCGGGAACAAGGGATACCAATCGACGGTCAACCGAGTCAATGGAAGATGATCGAGGCTCACTTCGGCACCGCCTAAGCCTTGATTACTTTCGAATGCCTGCTTCTTCTCCCACAGCATAACCAGTAGATTTCTTCCAAGAGCGTCGCAGCTGCCGTATTTGATAGTCTGACGATATTGCGGATTCCTCGAGTGCCGTATTACGCGTGTTTTACGCTTTTGTAGCCATCTATCGCCGTCACGGAGATAGGTTTTCACGTAGGTGTCTGCAGAGAGAATTGTGTCGGTTATTAATGATTGTTTTATGCGCGTAGCATAGCGTACTGACGAGAGATGTATTTTCTTTTTTCTTTTTCTTTTCAATTTGACGATTTTACTATTATTAGGCCATTGCAAATGAAATGAGTTCTCGCGACAAAAGTTCTCAAGCAATTTATAGCTTTTTTTTTTTTGATAATTCGTATTATGCATGCATTGCGAATAATAAAATTTCATACTAATTAAAACTTTTAATTGAGTATAAAGATAGTTTCTCAGACACAGACATTAATCTTATGGTCGATGTTTAGTATGTTAAATTAAAGCTTTGTGCATCGCTCTAATACAAAATGAAACGATAGATGAAACATCAATTATGATACGTTCGTAATTAGCATTAAATTAATATCTAATAAATGTCGTTGGATTTTGAACATTATTAAATTCATATTATTTGAATCACTGTGAATCAAATTGAAATCGACCACTTCAAACACAATAATCTGATATGTATCGCAAAGATTTTAGAATTGAGATTTCTGAGCAGTGTTTCTGAACAAAGTGCATTAAATGGTGTTTAATAACATGTTAATTAATCATCGATAAAGCTGTTTGCAAGATCAACGCTTCCTTCTCAAAGACACGTTCTATGTCCAAACAGTTTGATACTATTGTAGATTTATTTCTGTTAGTAAATATGGAATATAGAAGATATCTTACGTATTTTTCACTTTAAGATATACAGAGTGTTAAGGGAAATAGGAGTGAGAGTTCAACATATAGCGCTTAAAGATTCCATTTCTCTTTGGATAGCAATACTAAGCTAATAAGGAATTTTTTCACTTTCGTATGTAGTTTCAAACATCACATACTTTGTAATATTTTATTGAAATGTACAATAAAATGCAGGACATGTTGTACTATATAGTGAGAAGTACTAACATCTCTTGTAGTAATAGTTTAATAATATTTAATTTGTATACAGTATTTTCTTGTAGGAATATCTACAAAAAAATGAGTTCATAATTTTTGCATACATATATGAATGTTATATTTCAAGAAAAAGAAAATAAACGAATGGTTCTATGACTATTTTGTTAATATTGGTGACAATAAATATTTATTATGTTTCTTTAAAGAAAATAATTTCACAGTAACTACTGTTCTTGTACTCAATGTATTATCAAGAGACGTATTTAAGTTATTCGCAAATATAGTTGTTTATTACTTCAATTTCAAGAAAATTGTCTTTACATTCAAAAGTTGATTAAGGTCGAACACCTCCCTTTTTTATCTAAACTATTTTAGATCTTCATTTTTTAACACCCTGTGTATACAAGTTTTAAAAAATCCTTATTTTAATTTAAATATAATGTTAATGAAAAGTTCCCCGAATTAGATGAAAAGTCGTGGGCATTAGTCAAAGATATTTCGGTGTGAAAAAAGGTCAGAAAATTACCTGGCTCATCTTTCTCGCCTGGACAAATGTCTCTAGCGCATATAACCTCGACTTCGAGCGTTCCCTTGCTTAGGCAGAAACCCAGTTTCACCTCACCACTTTGACCTCCTAAAACCCATGAAAAATTCACACAATTTTGACCCAGGGTTTCTCAGAAGGAGACCATCGATAAATTCATTGTTTCTCCTTTCTATGAAAAATTCTGTATTAATACGAATAATATAAAAGAATGGGAATGGAAAAGTTATTTTCGCAATTAAGTCGGAATTCTTAAAACGCGCGAATTCGTAGATCTTCATCAAATTCTTTACCAGGTATCATCTTGAATCCCTTCGGTGGCACCTGTCCGCGACCCAGCTTCGCGTCAACGCCATTTTCATTTCTCGCTGACTGACTAAAAGTGAAAGAGGACAAACATACGAGTCGAGATTAGTACACCATGAAATGAAATAAAAGCAGAGGTGTACGATAGGATAACTCTAAAAAATGAGAGGCTAAAGTGAGCGTATTTCAAGACTAGAAAAGCTAAAAGAAACTAGGAGAATAATAATACTAATACTAAAAAGGGAAGCCTACTTTACAATTTCATCGTTTTTATCGTTTGTACTGACATGAGTGATAGAAAGTGTTTTATCGTGTATTTGGAAAGTAAGTGATATTAGGTTTTTAGAAAAAAAAAAATTTATAGTTTGTGTTGAGCTTTTCGTTTCATTTATGACGGTCGTTCATAATTTCGAGAACCGTATCGTATTATATTCACGTTGTTAGTTTAACGAGTTGTTTATGTCATTTTTTGATACTCGATTTTTTATGGGCATACTATAATTTTGTGGCTTTGAAATCAATGAAACAAGACATAACCTTCTCTTTTAGTGACACATATAAACCGAGGAAATCATTCAGCAGTTAATAAAAACATAGATAGTAAATATGTTATACGTATAAATTTAACAAAACATAATACTAATAGAAAATAACTAATTAATCTATATATCTAAGAAATTATAATTTTTGTGTAATACAGAAATAATACGAAAAAGTAAAAAAAAAAAAAAATAGAATCAATACGAAAATGTATAATTAATATAATATGATCATGATAGTGACGTGATATTATTGTTTATAATGCAACAAGAATTTTTACGTAATTGGAACTATTAGAAAATTAAATAAAAGTATTCTAATCGTTGAGTTATATAATATGAAAATAATAATTCCAATTCTGAAATTACAAATAACGTGAAATTAATTAATCATTTATGAAATGATAACGAATAGACTATACTTTTAGTTTCTAGTACAAAACCATCATATCATATTATCCTAAGAAGATAGTAGATAAAAAGATCTTGTTTTAATTTTATTCAAATTTTATTCAAATTTTATTGAAAAATCAGATTTTATTAGATAACAGTTTCAGGAAACATTTAAAAATATTTCTTGAAATATTACAACAAAATTCTTTTTATTCAATATCTCCTCGTGATATTGCAATTTCAATTTTAAATATTTAACGCGACCTTGGAGTAATCTTGAACAATATTCCCTAATATTTCTTACAAATTCCTATTATTTCTTTCTTATTTAAAAAAAAGAAAAAGAAAAGAAAGAAAACGAAACCAAGTTAAATAAAGGCCGCAGTTTTTATTTATACATATATTCCTTTGTAGGCAGCTTACCTCCACTTGTCTTCCTCTTCTGATTCACTGTTGCGATCATAAAACCTCTCCGGAATATTCATGATGCTGTCTTTGCGCTCACCCCGCCCTGTGAGTTAGAGAAAAATATTTCCTTTCTGTGACCTGTGCATCTCGCGATTACCCACCCAGCAACCTGCATGCCACGTGATATATAATACTTTCCGCCAGAGTAACACGTTGATTTTTCTGTTTCCTTGTTATCTCGTAAAAACTGAAAAACGGTTGTATCTCTCAGTTTGTCTCTCTTTCGTCGTGGCTGTAAGCAGTGTCATGTAGATTGCCGAGGAGTCGTTGCTCGAGATCCATTTTATGCATAAAATCTGGCTGTCTACTCGGGGATTCATACTTTTCGAACAAAAGCCTTACGTCTTACAATCAACGAAGCTCTCAACTTACGTATTTATATGTCGCATGTTCGCGAAAAACTGTATCGAATACTTTTGACTGTGCGTATTTTTATCATGTTTGTGACGTGTGGAGTAAATAGGATTGAAATGTCATCCGAGCAGTTACATTTTCGCTATTTACGACTTTGACATATTTAACAATGTTAAATGCCTAGACGAAACTAATGTTTAAATATTAAAATGTTTCCGAACGAAAATTGTAGTTTAGCATTAAACTGACATATCATCCCTAAAAGAAGTACTGATTTTCAGAATATTAAATTATTTTCAAACGAAAATTACAGTTTAGTATTAAACTGGCACAGCATCCCTAGAAGAAGTACTAATTTTTAAGGTGTTAAAATATTTTCGAAAAAGAGGTTAAAATTTTTCGTAATTATACAAACATAAATTATAGATGAACAGAGATAGTTGGTTATCAATCCTTTGCAGTTTCATTGATTACGTATTGATAGACAGGTTCACGTTAATTTCAAAAATAAAATAAATCTAAATCAACAGAATGAAACATAATTCTATTCTAATTAAATTTCCATTGGAACAAGATTTTCAGAATATCTGGGGCATTGGTTCGCAAAGGATTAATCTCTGTAGAAATTTTGTAATTCTGCGTATATTAAAAATGGTATTGTACAATTCAAGGTTATCCGTGTGTCTTAAATGTACATTATTATACTAACTACTTACACATAAATGGAAAGAAAATTGAAAAAAATGTTCGAGAGTTACAAGTTGTGCCACTATAGTTGTAAATGAGTGGTGTGCAGGGTAAATGATGTAAGGGGATTGTAAATTTGTTCATACCAGTATCTACGTCTAATAAGAATAATGCATCTAATAATACTGCTACTTTTAATAAACTACTCTCGCTAAAGTGAAGTATAAGATAAAAAAAAAAAAGTTGTTCAAAACTACCGTACGATTAAAGATAAAGGTATAAAAAGAAAAGCATCGAGAGAGTATCGATAAATTGAGAATTAGGACGACAAACCACACTGAAGCCTACTTACGGTCTTTTCTTAGCTACATGTTGCAAAACTCTAGCTAAGAATGGAACGGGCACGTCAATTTCTTCAATGTCTACGAAATTACCGCAATTACGAGGTTCACATTGCTGTTTATATAGTTACTAACTACTGTCTCAAGGATATTTAGGTAATTTAGTGTGCTGATAGATTGTAGAAACACGCATGACAGTTGTACTATTAGTCTTCCGATACAGCAACGTTAATCGTATAATAATTGGCTTCTATCTAATCAAAGTGAATTAACATTTGAGTTGACTTCCATTTTACGCGTATTACGATAGAATAGCTAATTTTCATAAAATAGAATGATAGCTATTACAATAAAACTTTGTTATTGCTAATGAAAATATTATTTTATAATATTACCTGATATTATTTACGTATTTCATGCTATTGGTATTCTTTTAACAATTTTTCGTTGATGATATTCAATCTGATTTTAATAATTTCAAAATATCAATCAGATAATTTCTGATTTGTCTGATATTCCTTTTGTGAAATATCAATTGTTTCCGATTATGGTTACTGTATCTTCTAATTTGTTTTCATTGTTAAATGAACTTTGAGAACTAAATTAAAGCAGTTAGCCGCAACATAAAATCACTCATATAAAATTAGCTTTTACACAATGAAAATGAATTAATTTATTTATGAGATATTTAACTACCTTAAAGCTTGAGATTATGGTATCCTCCGATTTCTTTTCATCGTTAAATGAACTTTGAGAATTAAATTAAGTCATTCTAAAATAATGTTAATATTGTGTTACATTACACTATTAATATGTAATATAATACAACACATTATTAATATGTAATACGATTGCTTCTCTTTCTGTTTGTGTACAACACGTGTAACAAACTCATTTTCGATGAAGTATTAAATCACTTAAATTTTACCATTCTTCGTTCTTATTTCGCTATTATACATCAACGTTTAATAGCTAGTGTTTAGTAATAGTAACGTTCGAATAGATATGTAACAAACACGTCAGAAATCTGTCATCAAGCATGTATGGTACGAATACCGATAGTCTGGTTGGAATCTATCGGAAGATTATGGCAGGATTGAAATTAATGGGTCAATTTGCGGTATATTTGATGATCAAAGCAATAGGCTACAGACGTATCTCTTTGCATTATCATTTAATTGAGAAAATTTCACTTATAATTGGAATTCTTTGCGGCAAAATTTAGTGAACTAATGAAATTATACGAAATTATTGCAAAAAAAACTCATAAGAAATTTTTTAAATTTTCATAAAAAGATATATTATTCTCATACTGCTTTCCTTTGTACTATATAATTAATATTAATAATTATTTTATACGTATTTTCATATTATATCTTTCCCCTTACTCGTATATAGAAGCAAGTAGTATAGATCAATCATTGGTGCATCATTGTAGCTGTATCAGTTAATTGGTATCATTGGCTATTAGAAGATATAATAATGTAAGATAAATCATATAACAGAATTCTTAAATTATCAATTTAATTTAATTTTGTCACTATTGCAAAAAATATTACGAAATATGAAGTAAAATGAGATATTCAAAATATAAGTTAAATATAAAGTTAAATACATTAATTATATCAGCTTTTATGGTTGAATGTATAATTTATAATTGTTATAAATTACATTAATATATAATATTACATTATTATATTTTTATTGTAAATTACAATTGGCAAATATATAAATATATCTTCATTTTCTTCTAAATATTTCTAGTAGTTTAACGATTAATTTTCTCTTCTCGAGAATTATTAAAAATATTCGTAAATACGTTCTTTTCGACAAACGAGTTTCCGCTCTCAAAGTGCATTCAAAGATCAGTTTTCCTTACCATGATTGTAGATATAGCAACGAGTGGTTAGCGATCAATTTTACTGCAATGATAAGCGAGCATTTTAAATCTCTAAAAGCTCTATCGATGCAAGCAGGCAGAGGATCGGCGTAAAAAGTTGGAGCAGGAGTAAAATTACTACGCAGTTTACGAGTAATTTCCTACGAATGTACCTTGATGGAAATTTACTGAATGCAGGACACCTTTAAATATTGGAACACACTTACATTTAGAACAACGTTCCGAACGAAATACAATAATCCGCGGGAACGGTTCGAACTAGTTCCCTTTTCATATTTTTTTCTCAACTTTCTCTTAATCGTAACAAAAGCTTCTCCATTCAGAGGCAACTCCGTTTCAATAGAAACAACAGCAAGAAACAAAACACGCGTTGCCTTTTTTGAATATTTCTTTCCGAGCATAAAGTATATTTATATTCTACGTAAAAAAGAATATCAATGAAAATCTTTCTAAAAAAAAAAAAAAAAGAAAAAAAGAAAGAGAACACTCGTCCATTGTTACAAAGTGGAAGAGTAGAGAAAAAGATAAATGTAGGAACGAAACGCGAGATAGAAAAAGGGAGTTTTAAAATATAACGGAGAACCGGAAATAACGTTTGCGTTTATAACCGGAATGGGCAAACGGATACAGAAGAAACGGATAGGCAAGGCAAATGTGTGTCGGCATATAGGCAGAGAAAGAGAGAAAGGGGCGGAGAGGGGAAAAGGGAAGGAAAATAAGATAACAGACGGACAGAGCGAGACTAGTGGAAAATAGAGAGAGAAATAGAGAGAAAAATAGAGACAGAGAGAGACAGAGAGAGAGAGAGAGAGAGAAATATGTGGAGAGATAGAGCGAGGAGAGAAAGCGAGAAAATGTATCTTACCGGAAGCCCGTGACGGTGGTGCACAGTGTCCTGTGGTTATTTATCGAGGTGGTATGGAGTGCGGCAGTGGGAAGGAGGCCGAGTTACCGGTCCTCGGAGATACAGGCTCGCACTGCCACACAGTAACCGTTGGGACTACGCACGCTGTTGTCGTTGATCGATGATGTTGTGGTTGGTCGGTCGATCGAGCCCACGATTCGTCGTCGATCGGGGTAGTCGGGATGGTGACGATGGCCGACGGCGTTTCGACCGAGCGAACCGAGCATTTTGATCGACCGTGTACGCATGTCAGAGATTGCCGGACGGTGCCGACCGAGAAAGGAGATCAAGAAAAATCAACAAAGAGACAAAACAGGCAGAGACACACTCGCGCGGCGTTCTTCGTCAGGCGGATCATGAGAGAAGACGAACACTCAGTAATAGTGAAGAACACGATCAGCGCAATAGCTTTTGGCAACTTGGTGTTTGCTTGGTGTTTCAGCGTGGAAAAAACACGTGAAACCTAATGAGGCCTAATGACGTGTATCATATATATATATATATATAGGTTTTGGCGTTTGTTGTTCTTTTTTTTTTTTTTTTCTTTTTTTGGATTTTGGTTTTTTTGAACAGCAGTCGAGAAAACTCACAAAGAGTGGCGTGCAAAGGCCACACATACGTACGTATGCATTGTATGAAGGAACATCGGGAGCGGGAGAGAAGGATCATCCTTCTCCCCTCCTCCATCCGCTTTCGATCTCCTCCGTTCGTGAATTCCTTTTCTCTACTGTTTGCTCAAGGCAGCCTTTTTCTTTGCCAACCACTTTGTTTCTCGGTCTTGTCGGATGACTGATCGGATCGTTGGTGTCTTTAGGCTGGCACAGGCGACAGTACTCAGCGACAGGCAACAGCGGCGCAACAGCGATCGCACAGAGATGAGCATAGAGCACAGATTATTGCGACGAATGAACTTTTGGAAATGCCAGCTTCTCCAATGAATAGATAGACAGACAGACAGAGATAGGATGACGCGATTTAGCACTGTCCGAACGCGAAACATCCGGCTGCGTTCTAGCCGATCGCACTTCCTGTATTGTTAGGACTGAGTGACTCGCTCGTTCCGAACGATTAATCCCTTTCGAGCCTCGGCTTGAACTTTGTGATTATTCGCAAAACACGTGAGAATTTATCGTTTGCTCGAGTTTAGGTTAGAGTCTAGGTTGCATCGACGTCCAAGTTTTCGTTCTTTCGAATTGCGTGTCTATAACGTATACGTATGCACATATATACACCACCGTTCAGAAATCTTTGGACAAGTGCCATATACGTATAACAAAGATACTACAATAAATATAAATTGCGTACAGTGAAAACAATATTTACAATATAAATTGCGCAATATAAAAGTATAAATTAATATGATACAGTGTAATGTGTTCTATAATATAATATAATGTAATTGAATATAATAAATATAAAACTCTGTTGATATATGAATATATTGTATTACATTATAACTCACGATGAGTATTAAATATTAAAAATAAAAGTGTCCCAAGACTTTTGAACGGGAGTGCACGTCGAAGAAACTTCTCACGTACACATTTATACGTGATTTTCACGATGTCGGTGTCATGTTAACAAAACGATTCGGTAATAAATATCTTAATCTACAACCAAGTTTACGGCGCAATAAAATTACTACTGTCGTGATGGACCAAAAATAAATCGTTTGTATTTTTCTGACTTAAAAATTTCAAAATTATACAATTTAACTCTAAATTGTTATACGCTCTAATGGTAATTCAACGATGCCAATTGAGAGTTAACGATCGTCGTATAGACGTGGCAAATTAAGAGAATCGAAGAAAATAAATAGCGAAATGATCGACACATGACAAATCGTTATACTGGTTCTTCAAGGCTAATAATAAGAGTACGTTAATCGTTCTTTCTCTAATTTCTCGTTCTGTCGATGCGTCAAAGAACGCAAGGCTCCCTTCCAGGCCGATCCGTTTCAGGCTCGATTTACCTTGCTATCATACAAGCGAGAACGCACGGGGACTAACTTGGACGAAAAGAACTGTTAGGTTGGCATATGTACCTGTTCGCTCGGTCAAATCGCGCGAGATCGATGGGACGTGATTACACGGAGGCACACGGAGAAAAGAAAGTAGAGAAACAAACAGACACGTGAAGTAAAACGAGTGAAAGACGAGAAGAAACATGATATATCGCACAGAAAACACATACAAGTGTAAGGTAACAAAGACTCGCGCGAATGATATATGAGAAAATGCAGAAAAATGTACACAAATGATACGGACCTACACATATACATAATGTACAAGTGTAACAACAATTTTCGTTGGACTTGTCAGTCGAACGCTTGAAATTTGAAACAAGATTTGAAGCAAAGAACGAGAGAATTTTGCTCTCGTTTGGAGTGGAACAGGAGATGGCTGGCCCGACGATGGCGAAGAAAAACGCATCGCTGAAGAGATTTATTTACGTTCGTTATTACGATTCCAAGAAGTTCGTTTCGCAGACGATGTTTCAATTAAGCCTGCGTGTAAATACCGAAAAATAAACTTGTCGAAAAATACGCTCTTCGTTCGCCGCTTAAAATCTCGCCTTGCTTTGCGTTTCGTCGTGGCAAAAAGGAAGGAGAACTGCAGTCGCAGTTTCTCTACGTTTGTAATAATCAACTATTTCCAACAGAGAAGCGCGGCTTCTACGTAACAGAAGTCGCCTCTCGAATTCAACGAAATCGAGTTAACTCGGATTAAATCGAATCAAGGCGCGTGATAATCACTCTAGCCAACTCTAATTCAGTTTACCTTGCCCCTCCCTACACGGATACATGTACGTCCGTGCACACATACATTTATTCGCATGCGTACGATACGCACGGCGCCGGCCGACGTGGAAGATTCGATCTGCTCTGGTGGACCGAGGATGGATCGAGCCGATCGACGATCCAACGATCGAGAGAGAACGGTGGTGGTGAGAAAATAAGAGAGACAACGAGAGACAAAGAAAGTGAGAGCGTGTGTGTGTGTGTGTGAGAGAGAGAGAGAGAGAGAGAGAGAGAGAGAGAAAGAAGAGAAAGAAGAGAAACAGAGACGAAGGAATATATAGAAATAAATCGACGAGCGCGTGAAAGACAGTCAGACAGATAGACAGACAGACAGACAGACAGGCAAACAATTGCACGGATGAATGAACGATTTGACGGACGGACGGACGGACGAACGAATGGTTAGGCGAAATGATGAGGCCAAGAGAGAAGCAACGTAACCATACTCACGGCTCTCGCGTCTTTTGTCTCCGGAGAGACTCATCGTTCTGCCAAGCTCCCTCTTGGCCGCTTTCAATGATCGTAGACCTTCCAGAATTTCTTCGGGATCCCTCATCGGCCTGGTAAACGAGCTTCGCCGTCGGTCCCGATTGTAGTGCACTATAGCCGGCATGTCGGCCTCTCCCATACTTCCGCCTGGAAAATCGAACGTCACCATTTTGTAGGTTATTAATGTTGAAAGCTTTGCCGAATTTTGATATTTGAAGAAACAGTGGTATGACATGATGTAAATATTGCTATGGAATTCACACGTTAGAATAATTCATATAGTTGTTTATTTATAATATGCGTAAATTATATTATTTCGTGTGCTAAATACGTAACTGAAAGTTTTCAAAGTTTCTTAGTTTCAAGAGATTCTGAATTAACAACGTATTAATAATTTCAAAGTTAATAATACTTAAAGATTTAAAAAGAAGTTAATGATACTTGAAAGAAGCTAATGAATATTGAATGTGAACGTTAGTTATATTCCGAGCCTCTGTGCACTTTGAAGACACTGATTGAGAAATTGAGTAAACAGAAATGAATTAGCGAGATCCAAGGGTAGCTTTGAAATCGAAGACACTAGAAAATAGAATCTGTTCATTTGAGGACAAGGACGTAAACGAGGAGAAGTGCCATGGGTGACCTGAAATTTCCACGACGATATCTCGTCTCGTTGGCGGTTTGATTTCCGACCTTGACCTGGTTTTTTACAATATATAAAGTTAAACAAGCTTGATTCAATCTGATCTAGATCCTACTGATTTATCATTTTACAATTTCTCGAGTTGTACATTTATACACAAGAAAAAAACATTTTCTTAATAAAATATATGAGGTATATATAAAACATAAATAAATGTATCAAAATGTGACAAAATAAAATATAATATTTTGATGAAATGATAATATTGTGACGAAATTTTTCGAAAGAAGGAAGAATCTTTCGTCTTATTGTCCATTTTTAAGTTGTGATAGAATTTCCATTGAATAAATTATAAAAAATTATCTTTTTAATTATTAAATTTAATAATTTTTACAAAGTAAATTTCCTTGCAAAATTTCTTGTAAATATATCATACATCTTGGGAATATATCATTCTTTATTTAACTTATAAAACATAAATTTTATGAGTTGAGAAAATAACTCTTGTGGCAACTCTTTTCTAAATAATTGTTAAAAATAAATTAATATTAAAACTTTGGTTTTGGTTAAAATTCTTACATTAGTTTTTACATCGCTTCTAAATTATGTTCTTGATTTTATGTCACTTTTGCATTTGATTTTTCAAATTGTATCAATTGTACATAATCAAAGTCATATGTTTTTAAAAATAATCCAATGTATATATATTTTTTATTACTTGTTTTTATTTTATAATTACTTAACCACGACGAATTACAATAAACATTTTTAGATTCGAAAATTACGTTTCATCAAAGAACTGTACGTTCCATATTGCACGTTTATACAGTATTTCATAGTAACTTTCATTTTTTTTTTTTCTTTTTCCGAAATGTCCTTCACAAACTCGGAATACAAAAGACTTTCTTGAAGTAATATGAATTTTAAATTTACTTTGAAAAATCCTTCCTCCTTTGAATTTTGAGATGTAGCTTTGTGGAAATTTATTTTACTTCCTACGTTCTACGGATATAACGAGAACTTTCGATACAGAAATGAAAAGATTGAAATGCCAACGAATATTCACTGAAATTTTAGCGAGAACTACTGGAAAATAATGGTCTCTCGTTCAGCCTTCAGATTAAAATGTATGTTCTTATATTCATGTTTGACTTTTTCCGAATATCGACATTTCGATTATCTATCTTGCTTTTCACACTTGTTATGTACGTATTTTTCAATAACATTTCATTGTTCGTAAGAATAAATATACTAAAAATTGATGAAAAGATTCTAAATTTATTCAACGCGTATATTATTATTTTTAATTTTTCAATTTTTCAACAATGATAGAAAAATACTTATATATTTACTTATTTTTAAACAAACTGACAATATTATTGCAAAATAACAGAATCAAATAAAATGATGTATTATGTGAATAATCATTTATTAAATATTTCATATAAGTCTGGTATACAAGCACTTTTATCTAGTATCACTTGCAATCCTTTACTTCCAATACATATTACGATAGTTAATAGTATTTAATACTATTTAATAATATCTTTCATGGAAATTATATATATTTAATATTAGTGTGACATTCGAATAATGTATATTATAATGTAATTTAAATAATCTGATATGTTCAGTTTTTAAATTTATATAAAATTTATATTTAATTAATTCCTTAAATTCAATTAAAATTCAAGATTCCTTTTCATTATTATAAAAAAGTAAATTAAAATTACAACAAATACCAAACTTTACCATATATATATATCACGAAATATATATATATGAATTTATATGAAATTATCTTAATATTTAATTGATTCTGGATGTTGTATTGGATCGAATGATAGATTCACTCTTCAATTTCTTCTGCAGTACTTGTCAGAATATTTCATTTCACATAAAATAGAAAAAGCCGTGCAATTTTAAATCCAATAATTATTGTTTTATCTCAGGTAAAAAGTTTCAAAAGTATAAATGCTTTATAAAAAAAAATTGTATGAAAATCGATTGACATTTTACTAGAAATGACTTTTATACCATTGAAAAAAAGAAGAAATTGCTACATAATTTAATTCTAAGATTCGCTAAATAGTTAATTTTAAGAAAAATTATTCTCCTACACTCACTCGAAATATTCACGAAAAATTTTCTGAAAGATATATTTCCAAGTTACGACTATTTTTACCTCTTCGGTGTAAATGATTGTCGATAAAAAATGCGTTTTAAACATTTTTTTTATAAAGTGTCTCCCACATAAATCCCATAAAAATTTACGCGTAAGTTTGACAAGTCCCTTCATAAACTATTCGGTTTTGTTGGTCGTTATTTTTAGGTAGATATTTTCGCGTCATAAAAGAATTTATTCTATTCATTTATTTTACATTGTCGTATTTATATGTCGCTAAATATATTTCTGGATTAATGTACAATATTTCCAATCGTGGATGTTTAGGGTGATTATCGGAAATTCGAATTTGCACAATTGCATGTACACCATGTACTACATGTATGTGTGGTACTCATTTGTTTATTGAATGAAACACGTCTCTGCTTAAATTCTATCTTTTCTATCGTGCGCACAAAAAAATAAATTTATTTAGATAAGTATCTTTAATCTAGTTGTAACTAAATGTAGTATGTTTATTTTTATACTACGAGAAGCAAAAACTAATTGAACTGTAATGAGAAGATCATTCACTCCTTATCTATATCTCTATATCAGGCCCATCTTGGATCGTACGAATTTTTTTTATGAATTAAAAATAAGATACAAGTCGGATTATGTATTATATATTATGAAACATATTGTTAAATTACAAAACCGGAGTTGTATCTCATTTGTGTCCAATGAAAAAATAGGATATGAAATTTTAGGGTGTAGAGAGTCATTGTAAAGGGAAGGCTTTAATTTTCAAACTCATAGCAGATTCAGTTGTGAAATAAATTGTTCAATATTTCTACACACCATTTTCTTCATTATATAATATGAAATATTTCAGAAAAATATGAAAGATTTAAAAATCTTTAAAATCGAGCTCTCGTGTCGATTGTTTTTACAGTTTAAACAATTTTTCAAGTCACACTGACTGTACTTCTGTTATTTACACGTAAGAAACACGAATCATCTGGTTGAAAGGATTTCCAATTTCTAAAATTGGCAGCGTTAGTCTGTGTTAGTCTCTACAGAAGAAGTAGAGAAAAGTTCATCGCACGTATGGCTAGACTATTCGTAAAGGGTGCAAAAAGTCTGGGAAAGAAATCAATGAAAGTGCACTTACGTTTACTGTCGGTGCCGCCTTGGCTTTGGAAACTGCTTCTTCTGCTGCCGGGCAAGGATCTGCTGTAATCTCGGTTAAGTTCGTACGGTTCGACTTCCAGCTGTTCGGATTGGCTGGAGCCTCTTCTAGAATTTGCATGCCAAGCGTGATCCGGATGCAGGAAACCGAGCTCCGGACTTCCGCTGTCGCTCTGTGTATCGTCGCTGTAACTTCTTTCGCGCAGTTCGGTCTTTCGCAGTAACCTTTGGGCAATTTCCATAGAAAGGGAGCCACGGGGAGAACAGTAGGGCGATTTGCTTGTACGAAGGCCACGAGGATCTTCTAGTCGATACCTGCGAAATATTCCGATAATTTTTATCGTCACATATCGTCAAACACATCGAAAAGTAGTACGTACATTGTTTTCCACGAGTCTAAAAGTATTAAGTTCACACATAAATGAAAGGATGTTTTAACAAGTGTTTTATAGTGTCGTCAATATCGTTATAGTATAATATTATATATATATATATATATACTGTACTATATAGTATATTATATAATATTATATAATATAATAGTATAAAATACTATACTTTATATAGTATAATAGTATAAAATTAATTACATATTTATATAATTACATATTAATATAAATATAAAATATGTAATTAATTTTATTATATAAAATATTTTATATATATACTGTACTATATAGTATATTATATAATATTATATAGTATATAATATAATAGTATAAAATGCTATACTTTATATAGTATAATAGTATAAAATTAATTACATATTTATATATTATAAATTTACTTACAAATATACTTTATATTACTTTATATAGTACAACATTGTACGATTGCAGTATTGAGTCATAGATGGCTACGATAATTTATAACATGACTGGATAATTATAGATTTCATGTAAGTCATTTTTTTAGCGATTTTACGTTTGTATTTTCCATACAAATATGTATGTATGTACATAAAGCCCCTTCCCACATGTTTTGAATCACTCTGTATGTCGTAGATATATAACGATAATTGTACTTTTTATTTTCCTAAAATACTTACCAAACAGCTCTGTCATTTTCGAGGGCCCGTTGGACATCAACGGTGCATTCGCCGAGAAAAATATTATCGCCATCAGGACAGAAATCCCAGAGAGTCACTTCGATTGCTCGATTCATTAAACTCTCGCCGTCAACTCCGGAGAAGACCAATGTTGCATTCCAAATTGGCTTTTGACTTGGCTCCGCGACCACGGTTTTCAAAGTAATTTGATCAGCACTGAAATGCACATATAACATCGAGCCATTCATATCCCGTGCAAATACATAAAACAAATTCATAAAAGGAAAAGATGAAGATGATTATTATTTGCGATTTTCTTCGAGTTATGATCAAATTATTATTTGCGAATGTATTGAGAATAGTTCAATGTTAGAAGGATAAAAGTGAGAAATATATAAAAAGATAATTAAACTAAAGAAACTAAAAACTTAATTGTCTTCAATATAATTTTTATAATATTTGTATAATGAAATTTTTATTTTTTTTTAGATTATATAAATTGTAGGGAATACTAAAAGTACTTAAAAACAGAAATAATTGAGGATAATAATTTATTTTAAATAATTATATGTTTGTTTTCTAGTTTATTATTATCTTATATATCTTCCTTGATTATCTAATATTGGATTGGTTTTAATATATTTGCAAATAATAAATGTATCATAATTTTGAAGTATAAAATCATAAATAACAATGTTAAAAGCAAATGAACTTTAAATTGAACAATTTTTTAATGATACAGTTGTTGACATTCTAAGTAATCAAAAACGATTTGTTTGAAATTATTGGGATAAACAACAAATTTTTACATTTTTCATAGTAATAATTTTCTTTAGTTTTCAGTTATAATTTTACATAAATATAAATTCCTTAAGTTTCCAGTTATAATTTTAATTAATCACAAATTTCCATAGTTAAATGCAACTTTCTATTAAAGAACTCGTTAATAATTCCTTTTTTTTTTAATATTGTAACCTCATTTAATGTGCCAGTGCTAATGATGCGATTACAAGCGTTTTGAAAGCGTTTCCAATACCTCGTTAACAGAAAAGCAATAGATTGTTTCCCATTATAATAACGCTGGAATGGATGTGAATTTCATAACTCGGGGAAAAAGAAACGAGGAAATTAAGTTAAGGAAATGCGAAAAATATTCTTCATATTCGCGTCACTCGATTTCCATTTGTTTAGATCATTACAGAACTATTTGAATGGAAAAAGGGTTCAGAGACTGTGAAGCAGTTCAAGATTACTTCTCGTTGAAGTAACAAAGTTTCAATAAAGAAGGGATTGAGAAGCTTATGAAACGTTAACAGATAATAATAGAGATCGTTATAACAGGGACTTTACTGGCATCAGTTTATTGACATAATGTATCATACTATAAATATAACGCAGACACATTTGATATAAATATCACGGTCTAGATATTTTAAAAACACTGTGTGTTAACATTAAATAACGTAGGTAAATAAGATTTAAAATTTAAAATCTTTATCTCATTAATAAAAAAGAAAAATACTGTTTCTATCGGATTATTTGATTTTTAGATTATTTTAATCTTTAGATTATTTTAATTTAACTGTGTATCTAAAATTAAGAGACGAGTATACTCTTTAGATGCACTTGCTATAAAGTTGAACTAAATTGTAACAGCATGATTGATTGTTCATAACACAAAATTTGAAACTTAATGAAATTCATAAAAATTTTAACTTGAAGCGTACACTTTGCAACACATTCTAGAATTTCCTCGCTAAAAAAGAAAATCAAATGTATATGAAAAGAATGGAAGATTAGATCCTGTTTTTGTTTCAACAACAATAAAAAATTGCCAAGAAATCTGATCGAATTGTCATGCTATTAAATAAATATTCCAAATATTCAAATACAAAATAAATTTCGGAGAATTGTAATTACAAAATTTGAATTTAAATGACAGCAAATAATGTCTTTTTTGGCATGAGTATTCGTCAAGTAATAAATAGATTAATACTAGAAGTACCAAATTAGAATTAAAGTGTCTGATACAAGATTCTTTTTATTTTTGTGGTTAGCAACATTAATGTTCGCTTCTGCTGAGTAATTATATCTATTCGTTACAATAATATTATATAAACTCCATTTATTTGAGCGTGATTCCGTAAATCGTTCGTATTATACGAACTCCAATGATATAAACTATTTATTTCGAAAGGTGCAAATAGTGTGTACGTATCATTTTTCAAATAAGTTCTTACCAAACTGGGAGTAGGACCAATTTCGCATAAGCTTCCGGTAGCGTGCCGTATCCCATGTCTTCTCTAGGGCACAAATCGTCGGCGGTGAAAACGGAAACGATCAGCTCTCTACGATCCGCTTCGTACGCAACCTGAATCTGTATCCGTCCCGTCACCTGCTTCTCTTTCGCGATTTGCTCCTAGAATAGAGGAGAGTCAAATGAAGACCCGCCGCTTCTCGAACCCAGCGACGATCAATAAGACTAACGGCGAGTCTACGAATGAACAAAGACGTGATCTCCGCGTTCTCATGAAATCGCAGCCGTGAATCCGAAACCGTGACAAAATTAGATGAGCTTCGCAGAGAATAAGAAAGATTAGTCGAAAGATCGAACGTCTATGTTGCACACGTAACTCCTACGTGGAGAATTAGAGAGCCGGAGATTCATTCCGTTCATGCAGAAGCGAGTTGTGAGGGGATTGTTGTCGAGTAAGGAAGCAAAAAATGATAAATAAGAACGAGCAGACTATGTACGACTATGCGCAAAGTATGTATGTACGTATGTATGTATGTACAAAATTATTGTGATCGTGTGAAAAGTTAAGTCAGACGAATGTCGCGTTAATGCTCGACAACTATAGCTACGGGAGCGTGGATAGCGTGACATCAGTGATGAACAACATACATCCTTATACATTCTTGTTTCAAATAATTTTGACTAATTTTAATTAAGTTTTGCTCGTTTCAATTCGGACAGATAATATTTATTACGTATAATGATTTTTAAAAGTTATTGTTAAAAGTTTATGAATGCGTTCAGGGTATGAAACATTTAGTTTCTTAAAAAGGAGTTTTCGTGCGATACGCGAAAAGATAATTTTTAAATGGAATTGCTATTGAATTGACGCTATAATTATTAATAATGATGAGAAATAATTAATATATTTATTTCTATTAAAAATTATTAAATTATTAATATAAGCAGTATTAACTAAATATAATTAAAGTAGGAGGAGCAAACTAAGAATCCATGTTTGCTTTTCTTCCAAAAAATGAAAGAATATTTTAGTATATTTAATTTCTAATGTACATAAATAATATTTTTTTCTAATATGCTATTCATGATGTTATACAATTTCTAGATATAATAGCGGATAGAAGAAATTTTAAAAGGCAAACACATAATCCATCATTTTATAGAATAAAAATACATGTCAGAATAGAACTTTGATTGGTGCAAATTATGATTGGTGTAGAAGTGAATCTTTTTTTGTTTGTCTTCACATCGTGAAAGAACAATAAATCATGATATCGTGGAACCTTGATAAAGTTAGATTTTTTTTTTAGAACCATTTAATTTTCATAATAATAACTTCTGAATTCTCTCTTTATCGTAAGCTCTTTAATCGACAAAAAATAATTAGCGTGTAATTCTAATAATAATTTAAATAAAAAAATGATAGCTTGGCGAGTTTAATTATTCCATTGAAATATTTTATGAAAGAGGATTTCTCATAATTGCGTGACAAATTTATTTAGAGACCGAAAATAAAATATTTCAATATTATGCTAAGATGGTTTCTGTGAATTCTTTACAATAGATATTCAGAAGTGTGATGGCTTTCCACGACAGAATAGTTAATACGTGCAAATGGAATCTGAGAATAGACGTATAAAAGGGGAGCATACTGTGAAACTCATTTTGTATGCATTTTGTACATTAAAAAAACATAGTTTCTCGCTGTATCTGATACTTTCTTGAATTTTTAAAGCGAACATTATGTTGAACGATACGAAGGTTAAACACTTGTAAAGGCTAGCCAGCAATTCCATTTAAAATTTAAATTGAAATTCAATGTACTTTATATTTTCGTCAGTCTCGTATTTAACAATATCAGTATTATACAAGCTATTAACAGTTTTATTATATCCCAAATATCATTATATGTAAAATATTATATTACAATTTCTATAAAAAATTGCTACCTTTCTAAATATTTTATTTCAAACTTACTACGTCTCGATTTTAAAATTTGATCAAAACTTTTTATTTCTAGGAAGATGTGCAACATACTAAATCGCGAATATACCCTGAATACGTTCATGAAAATGTTTTCAATACAAGTTAACCCTCTATAACCAAAATTTCGTTTACCTGCAGGAGAAATAGATTATTCACTAAGTGTTTGTCACTCAGCTATTTATTTTCAAAAGTAAATATTTAATTTCAATTCCGGGAATTGAAAATTGTTAGAAATGAGTCATTTAACATTTTTATAATGACGTAAAATGCACGAAATGCATAAATGCATAAATATGGATATACGTACGTGTATGTAACTTTCAAGTTACACGATGTTATAGGGGGTTAAAATACAAACTTCTCACATAATTCAAGTAACGATATAGCGAGATTGCAAATTATCATATGATACGCGATATCGATCGATGTCGCAGTGACAGCGATTGATGTCGCTTTTTATCTCCTTCAACATCTCTTAAATCTTCGTTCCGTCAATTGGAACATTCATAATCTTCACCTCGCCAAATCATGTTCTGAATTATAATATTTAAATTCATTACATAGAACCATTGTTATTTTATACTATTTCATTAATAACCTTTGCACTCAGAATTGTGCTAATATTGTCGAGATTGTCAGTTGCACTGCCATAAATTATCGTGGTCTCTGATTACACCAAATTATTTAACATCTATGTATTTTTACAGACACTAATTACCTACATTGTAAAAATACATGAATAAATCTAATATGTCAAATTTAATCATGTGTCAAGAAGCACCGTAAAAACATTATAAAGTATAAACGTGCACAAATCAGGAGAAATCTAATATTTCTTAGCCAAAATAAATAAATGATTCTAAATCTGATCTGATAAATTGTATCTATAGGTATCGCGTTGGACAAGGAAATATCAAAATAGTTACCGAGTGCAAAGGATTAAAGTGTTAAAGAGATTATCAGAGAAACTAATGTTTCTTCTGACAAATGAACAACCCCGAATTTGATTTAACAAATTCAACGTACAATTGCATGATAATTGCACAGGAAAAATATAGGAATAATTCCCAAGTGCAAAGGATTAAAGAGACTGCCGCGAATTATTAATGAAACATCCAATTAAACGATTGTTCATTGTTCATTGTTCATTGTGCATCACTGATCTGTACGATACAGGCCAAGAAAAAGGTTCGTTTCCTTTGATCGCAGCGATTGTTAGTTCGCGTTTCCTGGTTTTCCGGCTCCTCTTCCGATCCCAGCGGTCGAATTCCTCTTCGCCCTTATCGTCTCATCTCGTTCCTATCATTTCCTTTTCTCATTTCGCGCAAACATGGCAACGTTGACTTGACCTCCTCTCTTCACGCACGTACCGTTTTCCCGGACTGTACGTCTGTTTTTTTAACCCTTGACTGGTATCGTTGGGTCATTGGGAATCGATCGTTGCTCAGTTTTAGAATTTTCAACCCTCTGAGTGTTTGCTTCGTACAAGACAATCTGAGATGCTTAAACTACTACTAGTTTCATCATTAAAGAGGACAACGTGTTACGATGTGTTGAACAAATATGTCAAAAGGTATATATTTAACCGCTTTGAAATCATGGATAATCTCGCGACGCACTATCGTTCGTATAATGCCGCGTTGTAAAATAATATTATATTGTTATACGTTATTTTATATAATATTATTAAATAATAATAATATATAATTTAAATTATATTATATTATATAAAATAATATTATATTAGATAATATTAATAAATTATCAATCAAATAATATTATTTAATATTATATTATATTTAATAATAATAATATATAATTTAAATATTATATTATATAAAATAATATTATATTACATAATATTAATAAATTATCAATTAAATAATATTATTTAATATTATATTATATTTAATAATAATAATATATAATTTAAATAATATTATATTATATAAAATAATATTATATTACATAATATTAATAAATTATTAATTAAATAATATTATTTAATATTATATTATATTAAATAATAATAATATATAATTTAAATAATATTATATTATTATACGTTATTTTATACGTTGAAATTTTTATCATCGTACACAAGAAAATTGCTCTTTCGTTTAATATTGACCACGATGTTTCGTAAATTCATGTTTCTTTGAATTGAACTCTCATCCTAATGAAAAACACACGAGTTATCTCGTCCGTGGTTACGAAGCGGTTAAAGATAAAATGATTTTTAGTTTATTACGCGTGTCTCGTGTGATATTCATTGGTAACATTAATTATTTAGTAATATTACTGACTTTCTAGTAATTTTAACCGTCACTCAAAGGATTAATTTGACTAAATTTTATGACGAGTCTCTGTCACAAGAGTAAGATAAAATAATATGAAATGCCACAAGTATTAACAAAATCTAATATAAATTATTATAGTCATCTGTGTGTAACCCAACGACACTGTTCGAGGATTAAATCTGTTCAACGCGTTCAAAGATCTACGCAAGCGAGGTGTGCGTGTGGTCGCGGCGCTTTTTCGGCCTTAAAGTTTCCATTGACGTGTGCGGTCGATGTTCGACTGAGACACACAGGGCAGCGGAAACGCAATGAACCAAAAGCAGAAAAACGTGATCGGCCCGTCAAAGGACGACTCTGTGAAATTTCGATGAATTTTTCTCGGGAAAAAATTTTCGATTTTTCGATCGTTTTTTTTTTTTTTTTGTTCGCGCAGAATGGCATCGACATGATAGCATCAATTTTTCCTCTTTTCGCTTGTTATTATTTTCTCCTCTTTTTCTTTTTTTCTTTTTTTTTCTGACGATCAACGCGTTCAAAGGTTACGCAAAAAAAAAAGAAAAAAAAAAAAAACGACAGTTCTGAGACCGTGAGCATTATTTTACACTAGATCCAGTGAATACCTTTAAAGCCGAAGCCGAGTCGCGAGAGAAGCATGGCGTTGGTGTTGTATGTGCAAACGATGTCAGGCTACGATTCTTTTCGCATACGCTTTCCCTTGTTATCGTCGTTAAAAATACATTCTATAATATAATATAATATTTTGATAATATTTTCTTACGTTGGAAAAATTATCTGTGATATTTGTTTCGTATTACAGTAGAAAAGCCAAGAAATTTGAAGTAATTGATATAATCTTTCTTGTTACTTGGAATTTGTGAATTCTGGCTATTTCTAGTTATTTTCAAATTTTTGTAAAAGAAATGTTACATCATTAAGAGGAGTCTTTCACGCTTTGAAACAATTGAGCTTCAAAATAGATAATATTGAATCGTTTCAAATAATTGATTCGTTTCAAATTTTATACAGGGTGCCAAAAAGATGGGTTTAAAATTATAGAGCTTCTAGTACTAATAAAGAGGATTAACAACTATATAAATGAGTGATACAGTCAATACTTTCGGTGTAAAATACAATTTTGTTTACTTAAAAGTTCAGTTTAAGTACTTATTCATAACAAATAATATAATTAAAGTATAACAATGAATGAAAAATATATGTTATATCTGACGAAAAGAAAAATTGAAACGCAATGAAATATTTTAAAATATAGTAAATATCGTATAATATAAATATCGAAATAACATAATGTTGTATTTTACTGTAACATTCATTATAGGTAACAATTTTATAATCAATATTTATTTATATTTAATGGTTTGCTATGTATGTCAAGTTATATTTTAAATATCATATTTTAGAATTGATTTCAATTTTCTTATTAATAATTTTTACTCCTCTCAGTGGGTACTATTGAGTGATATAGTTTCTTATTTTTCAACACTCTGTATATCTAGTAAGCTCTTCTGATTATAGTCACAGTATTTGTTGCAAATTACGTGTTACCAACACTTTCACAAAATAATTGCAAGTTGAATAGATACTGTACCAGTTAATAACTGATTATTATTAATATTCCTGTTACACTTTATGAAAAATGTAAAGTGTAACAGGAATATTAAAAGCTTTCATTGGTTTAGTTTAGTTATTTCAAGTTTGTCCATTTGGAATTCATTTAAAGTGAGATAAATTTAATAGAACCTAACCAGGTATTCAATACATTTATTTGTCAGTTAATTTCCGCAATTAATAATTAACTCCACTACTACTGGATCAATTAATTATGTATAATGCGTCGTTTGGTTACAAAGTGTCTATTTATTTGGATCGATGTGTACAATCAATTTAGCGCAGACTAACGTACTCCATTCGAATGTCTGCGTTTATAAAACACAAATTATAAACAAATAATACGCCGAAATTATATTTTACAATAAAAACAAAAAAGGTATATCTATAGTGATATAAATTTAAATTTAAAGTTTAATGTAATAATAATAATATAAGATAATATAATAATAATACAATAAAAGTAACAGCAACAAAAACAACAACAATAATAAACTGTTTGATATAATAGTAAATAATTAATATTAGAGAAAGTAGTTACAAATGTCATTTATTGTTATAAGTGTTTTGCGAGTAATATAAATATTCTTCAATCTTTACTTTCTTCCAATAATAAATGTACGTTTTAGTCGTAGTTTTAACTTAACGTTTTAGTTGAAATTTAATCATATAAGTTGGCAACGATTTTATAAAATTTCTTTTATTACTTTTTGAATTAAAATTATAACTAGTTCTAACAAAAGTTTCGTACCAAAATTTATAAAATTGTCTATGTTATAAGTTACTATATTGTTAGTTACTATTATATTCTTTCTGAATATTTATTGTAAACAGTTTTTTTATTTTAGATTGAAATTATAACCAATTCCGACAAAAATGAAAACATACAAAATTATTTATAAACAATTATTACATAATAATAAATAACATTACATGATCATAAATATTTTTTCAACTATTTCACAAAAATTCTCCTGTCACGACTCTATATTCTTCATCTAAAGCTGACACTCGTATAATGAATTCCTCGTGATCGAAAAAAAATATCGCTCTTGTTTCTTGCAAAGTTTAACCTAACCGTGAAAGTGTTGGTAACTTATAATCTGCTTCGAAGGAAATCGTTCGATATTCCGCGAAAAAAGAGCTATCGATCAACATTATACAGTTCTTCGATAACTCTTGGCACGTTAAACGTATCGCGATAGATTTTTCAAGGAAATTTGATTCAGAAACGCGACTCTTCCCGAAATCAGAGTCGGATTCTTTCGGATTTTCACGTTTCGTTCGACATTTCCAATCGATTGAATTACAGGGAAAGCGTAAGCCAAACGCCCACGATTTCGTGCTCGTTTCATTTCCTCTGAACGAGCCATGGACTACGAAGAATTTTCGAAAGAAAAATAAAATATTTTTAGCACCGGGGCCGATCAATAAGAAAGTTTCTCGGACGTTTGGCGCACGTTCAGGACGAATTTGCTGTTCGTGTGAAACTGCGCTTATAGAGACAGAAACAAAAGTCGGTACATAGGAGGATAGATGTAAGTAGATAGATAGACAAATAGATAGATAGACAAACAGGTGAAATAGAGAACGAGAAACAAGAGAAAAAGAAGAGAGAGAGAGAGAGAGAGAGAGAGAGAGACGAGAGAAAAATGTAGAGAGTGAAAAAAAAAGACAAGGGACAGAAGAGAAGAATGAAGATATTAACCCTTCGTTTCGCATGTGATGTAATAGAATAGATGTAATAGAAAAAGTTTGTAAGAAATAGGATATACGTAATGTAAATCTACTAAATATGTATTAAAGCAAGATTTAGCTCAGGAAATTTCGACTACGAATTTTTAAATAATTTACGCATTCATCGAAAGGGAATAGATGTTTTTTTTTTTAAATTAAATCAGATCATTCCATACGTAATGTCGTTTTAAATGTCAAGTTACAATAGGAACATGTTTTGTAAAGAACATTAATATATTATTATACACACTGCTACTTTTTCCTCCTTTGTCACCAATTTGAAAAAGTTTCAACAAAAATATTTTATTGCACTACAACAAGAAATAACTTATTTTGAGAATATATATGATATTCTTCAGGAAGAAATGGTATTAATATTAATATACTAATTAAATATACTATAATATTAATATATTAATAATATACTTTTAAATTAACGTTATTAATATGAATTAATGTAAATTCTTATTAATTAATAATATGTTTAATAATATACTTAAGAGCAATATAATAATATCAATAAGAACGTTATGCGTGAATACATCGATACGTAATTTATCAATTTTTAGGTCATTTTTTCATCTGCTTATTAAAAATTTAAAACTAAAAAAACTAATTTAATACTTAAAAAGTACTTAAATGGTAATTTATTATTACCAAATCAAAAAATTATAATAAATATGATATTAATTACAAGTCAAATTTCACTTCTTTTCTTTTTTTATCTTTCCATTATTTCTGCCGAGTAAAAATGTTCATGAAAATGAATCTCTTTGCTGTTTATTAAATCTCATCGCTTATCTAACAAAAGTACCTTTAATTTAGTTAAGTTTCAGTCATAATGGTGTCTTTAATCAATATTATTTTAAAAATTCAGGATAAATTATTTCTTGCATATAGTAACGAAATAATATTTTTATCAGAATTTTCTTAAATTGAAAATACCATAAAAGGTAATATCATATATCGGGATATTGATGGTAGCCATTGCCTTTTATGGTTAGGATTATTGCAACGAATTTATTTTTCATCCTCTATTGCAATCCGATCAAAAAATAGACGAGTTTATTGCCAATTTCGAAAAATAAGTACAAACATCCATGCGTTCGAAACGATTCCTTGTTAAAAGCTAGTGGAGAATTCATTTCTCTATTTTTGACGTTTCTCCAATGCACTTTGAATAGTTTGTGGGTGATGTTATTGATCAAACTTAATATTTTTGCTGTGGGAAATTGAAAATTCCAAAAATCTACAAAATACACATAATATTTATAGAATGATCTATGATATTTAGTAGATCAAATAGATATTTAGTAGAACAAATTTCTATTTAGATTCTACTTCCGTACTTATGTTCATAAAAATATAAAATTCATATGCATATCATATATTCATAAACATCTAATCGAACATCTTCATTTTATTAAATTCAGTGAGTAGATCTTTCTTCGTTATTTGATTCAAAATTATCTTTAACATTTCTACTTGAAATTTATCTGTGAAAATTCCAAACATGTCCTTACAAAGACCATAATTATATCACTTCTCTTAAACCAGGAACGTAGTGAAAACCCTCGCTGTGACGTACGTTTTTAAATTCTTTCCAGCGTTAGAAAAATGACCTGAATACTCCGAGCGCTTGATTTAGAAGAAAGGATTTTCGCTCTTGCGAAACATTAATTTTGAATTTCACGTACAGAAAATAAAATTTTATATAACCGTGGCAAAGAACGACATTACTTGTGGAATGGCTTAATATTAAAAGAGAATTGAAAACACACAATTTGAGAATTCAAACGAAATCGAAGTTTATGCTCGCAAAAGTATTCGAGCATTTAAACAAACTTTTCATAAATATATTATATATGTTATATAAAACTTCTGGAAATTTCACTAACACTGTAGTGAAATTTAACTATCATGATTATATTGCTGTTTGAGACGAATCTAAATATATATATATATATAAATTACAAGATATTTAAATACAAATATAAAAGTATTTAAATAAATAGACACAATCTGTTATATCAATATTTATTAAAATCATTTTCATGCTATATTTGTTTTACTAAATATATATTTGATTTTGTATTATATTTGTATATTATACATTATATATTGTATAGTTTTCATGCAATAGTTTTTTTACTAAATATTTTGCATGTGTGCAATGAATATCTCGTAATTTCTATGTACCTATGTACGTACGTTTTCAGGTTTCAAATTTCATCGATATAATTGTGATATCTACTTCTCACAGTGCTAGTGAAACTAGATCAAAATGTTTCATAAAACAGACATAAGATATACATAAAAATTATTCTACGATGAATGTTCGAATGCCTTCACGAGCCACTGTAAATACTGAGAATTCCGGTTTATTTACAACCGTACATCGCTATGGTACGTTTGGTGCTCAGAGTTCAACGTGAAACTTCACATCGAATTAGCTACGCTAATCACGTTTTCATGCTTGTTCCATTCTGTTATCCTCTAATTTCGTGAAACGAAGGAGCGGGAGAGAGCAAACGGGAGGAAAGTGAACGAAAACCAAAGGAGTGACAGTAACGCAACAGACGAGGCTCGATGAAATAATGAGTTCGAAAACAAAGAGCTATAGTAAGAGCTGATCGCTGCTAAAAGACGACCAAGTAGCCATACCTAAACGACAGTATGAAAAAACAAAAGAAAAATGGACAATGATGAAACGTAAAAGATGGGGAAACGCAGGGGTCGAGCCGCAAAAGAAAATGAACGCTAATGTAACAACTAGAGTCGTGCCAGTTGGGAGAGAGTAGCATGGAGGGCCAATATGCTAAGTTTGTTTCAACATGGACAACTTACATTTCCTTTTCTTTTCACTTTCGTCAGCGGGTCTATTTCTCTTTTAGTCTGTTTTTCGTAGCCATACAATTTCTTTAAATGGAGGATTTCGTGGGGGTGGGGGAGGGTGGGTGGAAGCGATGAAACAAAAAAGGAAGAACGACAGAAGAAACAGTTATTGGGCGAGACACAATGAAACTTTCGGGCTCACAGAGAGAGATAAGTACGTGGACGTATGCCGATGTGGTGAAGAGACGTCGCCGGAAGTAACGGTGAGGCGGTAACAGTAACAGAATTTAGAGATACAAAAGAGAGAAGTGCCTCGTGCAGCTTCGTAGAGCCGTATATATAGGACAGTATGTATATATATATATATATGTAGAACACAGAACTCTTACACGTATAAAGAAAGGAACAAGAAAGGGGGGAGAAGTTTGACAGGTGAAAAGAGAAGCAAAGTGAAAGAGAGGGTGGCGAAGAAAGGCGCGCGCACGCACACGCGCATCCGCTCTAATCACTCACGTCTCTACTCGCATGATATTCACGTGTATTCGTGTACGGGTACACGTGTACGATATACATACAAAGGTATCTCTGATCGGTTCTACCACCGTGTATATTTGCGTTATTCATGTGTCTTTGCACAGTTTCTTCTCTTCGTCACGTGTATGCGTTCGTACACGTTCACACGTGTGTGACATGTACACCACCGACGAACAGTTTGGAAGCGTTTTCCAGGATTCTTCACGTTTCTTTGCTTTAATGTAGATTAAAGTGGAATGCCAAATAATTCAAAATATCTAGCATTACGAACAAGGATAATTCGGATTATCTCTTTATAAATTCGTCGCGATCGTCGGATAAATTTTGAAGAGGTATTTAGATAAAGATGAAGAATTTTATAATTATTCGTGCAGATTTAAAAAGAGCCTGTAATGTAAGGCATTTGAGCCTAAAAATACTCTGTTACGCGTGTAATATTCTTAGACGGTGGTGTAATATTTTACTGTAAAATATGAAAACTCTGTCTGCCTTCTATTAAAAAATGAAACTCACTTCTTGTTTTTGCTATCATACTTGGGTTTAAGAATTGTTGCCAAACTTTTTCTCGGTAGTACACGGTCCAACGGAAAGTCCAAAAGAAGGAAAAAAAAAAAAAAAAGAAAAAGAAGAAAAGAACAAGCGAAGAAAAAGATCGAGCGCCTGCACGCGTTATTGCAGCTCGAGCTTTCGCGTAAAAATTTTCTCTCCTGTGTTTCTTCGTTTCTCTTCTGAGTTTATTTTTCCTCTATCTTTACATCCGGTTACACAGATTCGGGGGGTGATTCGCGTGGATATTGAGTCAGGTTTCTCGCGTCGAGGATGTGCATTGTTCTCGCCTGCTTGCGACGATCAATTACCAGCTAATTAGGAGTAAGTGTGTACTGTTCGTGGATCACCGAGAGCGAGAGATATTCGGAAACGTGTGTCTCTGCGTGTCTATATATGGCGTACATGTTTACAGAGTGTTTCCGAAATCGAGGTACAACCGCTTAGGATGTGATTCTACGTGCAAAAATAAATTGAAACAAAAAAAAAAAAAAGGAATAAAATTCGTTCACGTGATTCTTTCTAGCTCGAAAATTTGTACATTTGATTCTGGCAAATAATTGAAACGAACTATCCCTTTTAGTGATGGATAAAAATTGTTAAGTCACTATGTTTGAGAATGAAGTTTCTCTTCGTACTTTGCTATGAAGCTCTTACTTGTATGAAGATATATCGATACTTTATTTCTTGTTTAACTTTAATATGTGTCTTTAATATGTTTCTTTTTTAATCAGTTTGACTCTTCTACTTTTTTAAGAATATTTTACGTATGAAATGAAAAATTTAGAACATAATTTCCCCACGAGACACTTTATTACCAAATTCAATTTGCATATTTATCAAGCTATACGTACACCAAGCTAAACATATTCAAATTTATTTATTTATTTATTTATTTGAAAACAAAGCATTAAACTGAAAAATTTTATTTCACATCGTCGACTTATTTTTGCACAAGGAATAGCTGATCGTCAATTATTCAATCCAATAAATCAGCCAAATCTCATACATTTCATACTCGACAAACTTTCGAATTCAGTTCCCCCCGTTTTTTTCCTTTTTAATTTCTATTGTCAGCCATCCGCGTAGTATCACAATCTAACCAATTGCATCACGATTTTGGAAACATCTTCTGCGTGCGTGTGTTATTCGTGTCTAGTGATTCGACGAAAGCATGGTCAACACGTCGGTCGAGAGCTCGGATCGAGACGGAATATCGAGTAATTCGACGGAATAACGGAGGAACGAAAGCGGAAGAAAGGAGAAGAACGGCGACGACGCAACTCGCCCCAACTGACACTCCTCTCGTGTTCCGTTCTCTTTTCGCAGTCAGACGACAATGCGCGATTATAAAGGGATCTTTTTCGGTACTTCGAACCGGGAATCACTTTCTCTCTCTCATTCTCTCTCTCTCTCTCTCTCTCTCTCTCTCTCTCGCCACGGGAAGGCAAACGAGGAAAGCGGTGCTGTAACAGTTGGTTCTCTCGCGCGAAGCTTTCAAGAAATATATGGTTTTCTTATACTCCGCTTTTTGTATCTTTTGCAGCGGACTGCATACGCTCGAAGACATTGCACACACACACGTATATGTGCATGTATGTTTGTATGTATGTATGTATGTGTGTACCTTTCGCTTGAATCTCTTCCTAGTCGATCACGTGAACAATCTTCGAACGATACGCAGCCGAAAAGCGCAATCTTTTAGCGTGAAGATTCGCGTGTTTGTGTTCGTGTTCTACTTTGTAAACGCGATGCTTGCTTTCTCTCTACTACTCTCTCTACTAACGGTTACACACATAAAATCCGGTGCACGGACGCACACATTTCTTAGCGTTTATCTAGACCGATTGTCGTGCGCTCCTTCGAGAACAGCGTAGTAAATTCATCGTGTTAAGCAGCGAACGAAAGCAGCCTCGTTTGGTTAAAGGGAAGCGCGCTACGACGAACGCGACCACGCCGAAAGCATCTGCGTATATACACATAGTTTCTTCCAACGATACAATAAGAACGAAAATATTGATCGTTACAGGAGGTACACAGAGAGAGTACTATCGTGACAATACGTTTCGCCACACTCCCGGTTTCAAGCTAATGCGCAGAGCTGTAGAAACACTGGTTTTAAAGGAGCTTCGTTTGCAGGTAACTCAGTCGTTTGGTTCGTTCCTTCTGTTTCTTTCGAGATTTACAGGAATATCACGGTCGAGCTATTGAATCTTTTCGAACGTCTTATTGTTAATTCCCCTCCGTTGTGTTTTATTTCACGATCGATAACTCGACACAACTTGCTTGATAAATCTTTTTCAACTTGATAACTTTGTCCAAACCAAGTTTTATTAAACTTTATTTAACACTTTCAAAACACGTTGTTTTATTTCGCGATTTATAACTTTGTATAATCACAACGGTGATTATAATTTAAATATCCTCAAACACGTTAGTTTCCCTCGTTTGTTTTGTTTTGTACTTCGTAACTTGATAATTTGATTACTAAACGTTTTCATAAATATTTGACGATACAAACATTTCATAAATATCATTAAATATTTTATTTTACGACTAAATTTTTCTAATTTTAAAACTCAGATTTTGATAATTATTATATGGACATTTGGCGTTTCTATGTTTATTTTCTTTAGAAACAATCGTTAGCCATGCATTATATTTTTCGTCCCCCAGTTTTGAGATACTGAGAACTTTGTGAAATGTGCTACCATCACATTAATTACAACAATTAATAAATCTTAAATTGTTCATACTGTTAATTAACAAACATTCAACATTGCTTTTATCTAATTATTATTCACAATGAATAATAATTTTGCTTTAAACGGAACTCGCTTGAAGCGGATTTCTTTAAGTATGCACATACGCGTACATTTCAATATAACAGATGTTAGAAACGTAATATGCTGTTCCAAAACATATAGTAGGTATACATTCATTTCGGCGTTCATCACACAAATAATTATAATTACTACAAATATTCGACGTTTATCTATTTATTCGACTCAAAAATATTAAAAATTAACTCGATGTATTTTTCTTTGGAGCTTCAAAAATTCGTAACTTTGTAATTTTTTGAAAAATTCTCTCTCTCTCTCTCTGTAAATAAGAAAATGAGTCTTCAATACAAAGAAACGAAATTGACGTCAATTCGATTGCTACCTCGAGCAAATTTACACTTACCGAATAGTTTATTACGAAATCCTTTCGTTAAATGGAAATAACGTAGTTACGTGCATAAAGCGTCGTCGGACTAAATATAAAATTTCATCCTATTCAGCGGGGCTGGCTTCAATTGACGTCAGAGAGCGAACGCGCCTCCTGGATGACCGACGTCAATTCCATAAGTATTCGAATGAAGCAAAACCGTCGTTAACTGACGTTGGCTTGCTGTCCCAGAGAGATGTATTTGTTTTAAAATCAGTAACGCGAAATGCGCGAACTCAATGGTTTCGAATTTTTTTACGAGCGCGACGCAAATGATGCAAATATCGATGGAGAAATGATTTGAAAATAAATTTCCGCTCCAACGTACGTTTTTATGTATTTTAGTTACGTATTTAATGTTAAATATGTAAAATTTTATAAATAATAAATAAAATATTATGAAAAATCCAATATAGAGAAATTGTATAAAATGATTAAAGGTCAAATTTAAAAATTTTTTGAACTGTAAAAAATATCGAGATGTATATTTGGATGGAAAAATGGAGAATTATGAGAGTTTCGTAAATATTTTCATCTATTTTAAAACTGCGGTAAAACTTTTTATTTTAGTTAAAAATTATGAGAGTTTCAACGCGAGTAATTTTGAACAATATTATAATTTAAGAATATAGTTGTCATATTCTTTGTACTTTTTAACTTGACAGTGTCACATTATTTGTGTAGTCTAATGTTCTAAATGAATGACGAACATCATTTTCGTTCCTAACATTCATTGCAAGTTATTTTACATATTATTTCTTCTTAGTGAATTTGCAACATAGAGCTCAACACTTTGCATTTGTCATTGAAAATAATTTCAAGTTTTCTAAACACGGTTATTTTAAATTTCTTTTGTTTCTGTTTCGTAATTCTAATTCATGATTTTGTAGAAAGATGTCAAATCATATCTAAATTTTATTTAACATTAATTTAAAAAATCCGTACATAAAACAACTCTTTCGAATTATCTAAAACGTGAGAAACTTAAAGAAAAATTAAACTCTAATACAATGTGCCAAAAGAATTTTGTAGTTGAGAAACTGCACCCAGGAATGAATTCATATACTCAAAATAATTAATTAATAACAGCCTATTATAGGTATTATATCGTATTATTATAGTTTTATATAACGTAACTACAAATGTGATTATAATTTACAACAGTTATTTAGACAAACTTTCTTAACTGAATTTATATTCAACAAAATTTCATTGACATGAGTTACCCACAAGCTTCCTTCTTTGCTTTAAAAGCCTCACTTGTTACATCTGTGAAATGGAACTTTAGACATCCGTGTAATTTGTTAGCTTACAACTCGGAGTAATATAGCAACATCGAGAAAGTAGAATTCTAAGATCCATTATCTCGCAAACTGCTCCCGATATGCGCAATTATAGTAATTTTTACGAGAAACACCGAGGCACGAAAGCGATATCTAATCAGAAGAAGAATCCTCTATCGATTTTGGTCCTGTGTCACGTATACTTATTACATCAATCGGCAAAAGTATCTTTGCTCTTCGAAACTTCGAAACCAGGGCCGGGGCAGTACTCTCTTTGATTACAGACCATCTCTACGAATGAGAAGTTCAACGTGAAATTTACAAATTTTCTTCTCGTACCTCTAAATTTATATTCTCTTTGAAGCTGGTTGAAAGTTCAACAAAAAGGAAACGTGATTTCTATCCTTCTCGCGTTGCGAATACATCTTTTAAACTTAATATTTCTCTCCGATCAATAAAAGACGTAGCTTATATCTCCTCCCTCCTCCCCTCCCGCCCCATGAAGAATCCTAAGAATTCGTCGACTTATTAAATATCTGCGCGGAACAACGGAAGTATTCTCGATCGCATTTTTCATTTTGCCTCCGCGAGTATAATAATCGATCCACAATTCCCTCGGCCGAATTATCAAACCATCACAGATGCTTTCCGCTTCGGCGATAACGAAACATCGGAATCCGTCAGCTTCTCTTCGTTCGAAGAGAAAGGCAACGCGATATTTAATACCGTTTCTTTCCTCGAAATCAACGAAACGAATCGAAATAAAAAACGAGAACGAGAAAAAGCTAAGAAGAAGAATAAGAAGAAGACGACGAAGAAAGTACAGTATATAATATAGATTGCGCGATCGATCGATCGACAAAGCAGATTCCTTCCCTTCCCAAATGAAGGTTACTCTTCTAATAACTTTCGCGTACCTTCCACTTAACGACGATCTTACTTATATACGACGTACACCTATTGTCAGAAACCCTGTATAATTATTTACAGATCCACCCACAAAGAGAGACACATACTTGATGATACGGTGTATACAGGTAAACGTGCTTGATCAAAGAACATGTATATCTGTCATATAAAGAATGATAGGAAAGTCGTTATATATCAAGCAAGCCGACACTTGGCCCGGATATACAGTTTTACACTGATGCATTTAGGTGATCCTTTATAGCTAACAGCACCTAGACTCGATACAAGAAAGCATATTCTCTCTCTCTCTCTCTCTCTCTCTCTCTCTCTCTCTCTCTCTCTCGTTCGTGGTACTAGACAGTTTAAGTTTAGTATATAGCTGGAGATGCTGTGACTCTCATCTCGATGACGCATGTTACCGAACGAGACATCGATTCAAAGCGTACGTGATTAACTTGAACAGCTTGATCGGAAGGACTCGAAATTACGGGAAACGTCACGATTTTTTTTTTTTTTTTTTGTTTCTTTTTTCCTTTAGTTCCATTTATATCTATGCCTACGAATTCTCCTAGATCCGTTGCGAAAACCGAAACGTATTTACGCGTTTTTTCCGCGAGATAGAACAGAGGAAACGTTTTCTTCGTTCAGTTATGAGTTCGAAAATATGAGTTCGAGGAAACGATGGTTATAAAAGAGAAGGAAATGCTGTAGCTTCGCTTCGTTCGAACTCTGTCGTGAATATATTTTTACTAAAATTTTCACGTTTCACAATGTTGGAATAAAAATTGATAAATTGCGATGATTTTTCATCTCCATCGTGCATTGGGCAATAACAGAAAGCAACAAAAGCGCGAAGGTAAACGTTGTTTAGTTAGACAATTATTTAACTGAGAGATTAGGTAATAATTGACTAATTGCATTAATTAATTAATTCGATCGGTATTCAACCGGCACGTGTTTCTGTTATTGTTTATATTGAAAAATCGATTATTTCATGCGTATGTACATACATTGTTAAGAAATTTTCTATAAAACGTGAAGTATTAAGAATAATGATTTCATTGTTTTTATTCATTAGTTTGATATGTATTTTTGGAAATTCATCTAATACGTATTACGGTATGTTGAAATTCGTTGGTAGAAGTTTAGCTTCAAAAAGGGCATTTCAAAAATTGATTGACAAGTGTTAAATATCGTCAGAAATTTAAAAATTGGACAATGTATTATCACATATAGTAGATAATCTCACGTATTACCTAATATTGGTGTAAAAGTGTATTTTACATCCTTCGTTTTATTTACAAAAGAATATTATGACAAGTTTTTTTGAAACGTAATATTAATGAAACTTTCAGTATCTCGAAAATATTATCAATCAATTTTTACGATTTATCGCATTTTCAGTAACTGTATATATTTTTATCATTATAAAATAAAAGTGTAGTTATGTTTTGAAGTTTTTAAGTTAAGAAATTCTTAATTTTTTTGATGTTTCTATTTCCGAGCTTCGAAGTTTTTTCGTAACAATGACGCGTTATCTCTTCTCTTAACATAGCTTCTCACAAACTTGTATCAATGTTGCGAATAACTTTTATTCGTAGTATTAATCGTTTTATAAAAAATACACGTTCGACGCATAATCTGCTTCTCTCTCGGCTCGTTTCGAGCTCTATATTAATATTTAATAAGTATTATATTACAACACTGTTATTGTATTTTATTTATTCAGTGAGTTCTGAAGAACTTTTACGTTTGAAATTACCCATTTCGTATATAACCTAATATATAACAACAATATTACTTGTTTGCAAAGCAGTAATTTTTTAATGATTATTTCGTCGTTTAAATTTGTCGTAGATCATTTAGCCTTTAGACTCGAAATTATAATTTATTCCAATAATATCAAGTATTTTAATAAATTGTGTATTAATCGTGATATGATATTAAGCTTGTCAACAAATAATTAAAATTTATGTGCTGTTGATTCCGCAAGAAAATCGCAAATACATTAATTTCAATTTTAAGTCATTAATTATTTTGATAAAATTCATTATTATTGGAAATCGACTGAAATATATATGCGGTAGATATGTATATTGATGAGAACCGGTGATTCTATGTAGAATTATCAAATTTCGCATCGTTTGTACGCCAAATTTAAATAAAATACGGGACAAGCCATAAAATCAAGCGTCTTCGCATATCGTTTTGTCAAAAACCGGCAAGAATGTTAACTTTTTTTTTCTCCTTTTCAAATTATAAAGTACATCTCGAATAGAAAACGTGCAAAATTTTGTCTCCGTTTTAACGGGAATGCATGTGAAATTCGAAAATTTCAAGATAGCTGAGGAAAACTCGCGGCCGTCAACGTTCCACCGAAAATCGTATCGCCGTTCCAATTTTCGACGTTTCGCGGTTTCATTACGAATCGTCGACCGATTGGCGCGTCCACAAATATTTACAAATCACTCTCGCACGTTCTAATAGACGCACCGTGTACACGCTTGCAGTTGCAAATTTGGCACATTAACGGTGGTAAAAGTGGAGCCGACGCACAGTTCGAAAGCGAATATTTTCCACGAAACAGAGTTCGAAACGTTCGAGGCTGGGAAATCTTCCGAACGCATTAGTGCGTTAAAATTTAATGCGTCCGTTAACGATTTCTTCGCCCCCAGCCAAAATGCTCCAGCGATAGATTTGCCTTCGTGAGATAAAAAAGAGAAAAGGAAAATTTCGAGAAAATTCAAATTTGATCTGGAGTGAAGCTGGAGGTTTCTAGCGATAGATCAAACCTCAAAGAAAGTAGAAGAAAAACGAAAAGGAAATTCGGAAGAAATTCGAATTTAATCGTTCTGACCCTTCATTCCTTTCTTTGCGAAATAAAGAATTTCGACAGGTAACAAAATCACGAAGAAAGTAAAATAGAAATTTACAGAAAATTCGTCTTTAATCGTCCAGTGGAATCCTGCGCTCTTTCTTTGCGAATTAGAGGATTTCACTGGTAGATTTGTCTTGGCAAAGTAAACCTGTAAAGATAAGCGAAAGTGCAATTCGATTTTAACTCTCAAATAATATCTTTAGATTATAAATGAACCCACACAATTACCACAATTATCAAGATTGTCTCATTTTGTTTCGTGTTCTGCGTTCTTTGTGATAGAGAGAGTTCGGAATAAAATTTCATAAAATTGCAAATTTTCGAAATTAGATATATTAAAATTAGTTAAATTGTTATTGCCTCCAATGGAGTTTAATGATATCTAATGGTACTAAATAATAGCTAATCGTTCAAGTTTTCGTGGAATCCTCCGTTCTTTCTGCGGACGAATCGACGATGAAAAATTGTTCGTGTTTTTTAATCTTCTGCTTCTGTATCGTGTTATTAGCCTGTCGAGTCGGCTGTCATCTTTTTCTAGTCTTTCAAGTAAACGTGATACACACGTTGGTCAATACGTGTGAAATATGTAAATACGTAGATAACAAGTAAAATGGCTCGGTACTCGCATCGGATACGGATCATGAGATATATACAAAGCGAAAGACCGAGAGAGGTGGTGATCACTTCCGATTTCTAAAATGTAGGTGGTGCTATTGCGCTTCACTTTCTGCTACACTAACAGAACTCGGTCTAAATCGAGGTTTACTTCTCCCGTGTAGTTTATGCGTATGCGTGTACATTGCGTGGAAATAAGAGAAAGAGAAAAAAAAAAAGAAAGAGAGACGGTCATGTGTAGGTTTCAATTTATGAACTCGTTATACCGGCGTCTTTGGCAGTTTCCTGCGCGTCGGTGAGGAGGGCGTTTTATCCGTTTCTCCTTCTGAAAAATATTTCACATTCGTCGTAAGAACAACAAGTAAATCGGAACGTACCAGTTAGTTAGTGGATACTTCAACTTTATAACCTGATGTATTTGTTTTATTTTTAATATCTTGGTTACCGTTTTTTATCGGTAAGATTGTATGACTTTACTGAAAGTACTGTACGTTTTAATATAATAACGCAACAAAGATAGCACAAATTATTGTATGTAGGATAATTGCATTTATCGGTATGTTTTACTGGCGTATATAAGAGAAAAAGTATCATACAAAAATACGTAAATTACAAAAGTTCACTTTCATATATTTAAAGAAAAAAAAAAGATTGAAATATTTTATGAGCATTAATTTACTTCTTAGCTAAAATTGTACTCATTCTGAGAGAACGACATTTTTCATATTTGTTTATTGCGTAAATAAATCGAAAGAGAAAATCACGAAATTACCATGAATAATTATATATATATATATATATATCAAAATAATTAAAATTATTATAAAATTATATTTAAAATTACAATAAACATTATACTGAAAGTAAGATCATATAGCCCTCACAAAACGTATTATTGCTTGAGATATTAAATGTAGAAGAAAAACATCGGACTATAAAGTTAAATTGGATATAATGTATTTTTGAATTTACATCATATTCGAATAAATTTTCTATTTGATATATATTGCTCTCAGCAATACATACAAACTAGAATACTAACTTTATTTGGAAAGTCAAACTAAGAAAGACATCCTAGAGTTTTAGAACGAAACTGTATCAATGTATTTTATGGCAAATCATATAAATGCATCATTTAAAATTTTATTAAAAAGCCACAATAAAAATGTAGAATGCAAAGAGCTATTATACATTGGGTTTTAATGTCATTGCTAATTTCATGCTTTCACTCTGTAATATGTATAAATATTGTAAAGAAAAGTAATGGTTTCAATAATAGTTTTAATTAGAAAAATTATAATAAAAAAGAATAGTTTTAAAAGAAGATTATATTAAACAAATATTAATTATTCCACTATATAATAAGATGAAGCAAAATTAAAATGAGTAGTGAATTCAATTTTTTTATTGGTTTTATTGATTCACAGAAATAGATCAATTTACGATCAACATAATAATTAGTTTCAAATATTCACTGTTTCTATCTGAAACTGATAATGATGAAAAATTTGAACGTATTACACAAGAAAGCTTATTTTAATTTTGCTTTATATCAAAAAACTAATTTATTTCTTGTATCAGTTGGTCACGCATATTGATGCTAGTTTAGATAATGTATTTTCCTTTTTTAACATTATCTACATATAAAAGTCTAGTGACATATAACTAGAGATCAAGGTATCATTCTCTTTGTTTTTTGTATTTTTATTATAACATTTTAATACCTCTTTAAATTATCTATTTTTGTATAATATTTTTGCTTTATTATTAGTAGTCATAAAATATACTGATAAACTGACTGCGGATTTTTATGCATTTATAGGAAATTTGAGAATGTGAAAATGCCAAAAATGCATGTAATAAACTGAAATATACGATATATTGAAAGTAGAATATCTTATAATAATATTTAGTAGCAATAAATAAATATTTTTTAATGATAAGAGATATGAAATTCTTATAAAAAAGAGAAATAAATCATCAAAAAGAAGTAAAATAAAAATTTATTTTTTTATAAAACTACATGAACATTCACAGTGACTACTGATAAAATTTGATTCTTAAACTGTTACTCTTTAAGATAATATCCGTTTTCATTATTGGACTACAGATTTTTATGCAAATTCATATTTTTGAAAATCTAATTTATTATATTTTATATATTACGTGTTGTTCAATCTTGCAGTTTAAATTTTCTCATGAATAGATAGAAATCCACAGTCTGTTAATAACTATATACAGTGAAGAGGTATAACTGAATCAGTATGAAAAATTGTCGATAATATAAACCGTTATAACTTCGTAAAAAAAAAATAAATCGTATAAAAACAATCAATTTCATGTCATTTTAAAACGTAAGTCATTTGGTTTCAGTCTTAAGTTCATTTTTTCCGAAGATAACTTTCCATCCATTATATGATATAGCGAATTGAAAAGTGAAGATACTTTTTTTCTCGAAAATTATACAAAATTCAAACTCTGAAAACATTAAAAAATTTTCTTCGTAACTGGATCTACTATAGTTTTGAATACTGAAGTCTTTTCTTCACAATGAAAAACTTGCTGCATGATTCTTTTTCACTATTTTACTGAGCCTCGAATATCAAGATTCTTTGAATTTTTGTCGTTTAAACCTAATATCAAACTTCAATAAAATGTTGGAGAAAAAAATCAGATAAGAAATTCTAAGAACTCGTTGTAAGGGGAGACTTTATTCCTCGGAACGAGATAATGGTAGTTCACGAAAAAAATGTTCAATGCCTTTAGAGATGTTCGAATTTCTACAGTTTTCAAGAAACGAGTGTTCACACTTTCTCGCTCATTGTAAACGACGTAAAATCATTTTTCAAGGAAAACAAATCGGGATTGTCAAAGTATAGAGGATCAAATGGATTGTTGTGACAGTTTGAATTATCGACAACCATTCGTTATTGGTTCAGCTATGCTCCTCACTGTTGATTCACCACGTCAACATTTAATTTAAAGGAAAGAAAAAAAGGAATATAATATTCAACTCTTCGTTGCTACTGACAAACGCAAACAATTTACTCTTTTTCCGGTTCTTCCATTGGAAACTCGTTTCTCTCTGTATCGCGACCGACAAGTTCTCGTCCCGTACGAGTTATCGATTTTAAAGCTGACGAAGCACTCTAACCGACACTCAGCATCTAACGATTGATCCCTCCGCCAAGTAACGCGTGTACATGACGACATGATGCTTGCGTTTCGTTTCTCATACTCACCCATCAGCAGTCCTAAATTTCCCGGCACTTTTCCCGACGATGGCGCCGCGGTTATATCCTCCGGAAGGTCCCCGCTGCGTACGATTTGTATCATAACGCAAAAGCAGCGAACACAACGAAGCAATTCCAACCATTTAATGCTTGAGACTATTTTCCGCTGATTACAGCGAAAAAATATAACTCTACTACTAATAATGAAAAAATTGTTGACACTTCAAACTGTTACCACTTGATAGAAACAATTTATTCGGTTTCATTCTAAAGCGTGATATCTTTACCTTGACAGTGGTGAGTTCGTTATTTTCAGAGATGTTTTCACAGTATCAGCTGAGATAGTGAGAATTCTTTTGTTCATAGAAATAGCAGAAGTTTCGAAAACATTGAAAATGTCTTTTCACGGCTAGATTTGACATGATCTTGAAAATTGAAGTCTCTCCTTAAATAATGATCCTTCAAAAGTTGCTGTACAATTACCTTCTTCGCCATTTTATCAAATTTTTAATTAAAGAACAAAACTTTCTAATATTTTATCGTTTAACCCTAATGTTGAAAGTTCAGTAAAGTGGCGGAAAAGAAATTACACAGTAACTTTTAAGGTCTCGTTACAAAAAGAAAATTTTCAATTTCGATATTATCAAAAAATGTTTTCAATGGTCTTACAAACATTTGAATTTTTACAATTTTCAAGAATAAACGTATCTCTACTTTTCCACACCCTATGTAATATATGTGAAAAATATCGTTGGAAGAGAAAGAACAAACTCACGACTGTCAAAATAGAGGTTTTACGTTTTAAAATGAGACCAGGTTTGTTTTTATCAAGTTATAGCAGTTCGAAATATCAATAATTTTTCATCATTAGTGGTACAATTATATGTATGCTTTTAATTGTATATTCATTCATCGAAAACAAAACTGCCTAAGAAAAAATATATGCGATATAAAGAAATATAATATGATAGTGGTAATTTGAATTTACATATAAATTTGAAAAATTTATAGCAAATCTATTGAGATTTCTCTTATGTTGATAAAACTTTTATTAACTTGAAGATTAATTTACAACATTTATATAAAGTCAAGAAGCTGTAATTTAAATTAAATTTCCTTTATTTTTAATAAACATCTTAATTCACGAAGTAACATATCTAAAATAAGTTTTCTAAAAAATTCTTATTCTTCGGCCATTTACTGAAACGGTCAGGATTAATGGCTGAAAAGCGAAAGCTTTCAAGAAAATTCATTTTATATACATCAATTTCTGAAATTATATATTTAATTATATACGTTGATAAAATTTCCGTCACTATAGAGAAGTGTCGCAATAAATTAACCTTGCAAGCTTCTGAAAGTTATACATAAATTTGATATATTTAAACTGTTTTCTTATTTATTTCTTACTTACTTATTTATTATTTTTATTTCTTACTTATTTATTTATTTCTTTAATATATATTTTTATTATAATTGTAAGAATACTGCCTCTTGGACAATGTCATCAATTTTTTAAATTTGTGGTTTCAATGAACGAATATAGTCGGTAAAAAAATAACCATCGGTCTCTATACTTTCCCAATTTAATTCGATCGATTAGTTCTCTTCATCGGTCTGTTAAACATCGTACTTACGTGTCGGCAGCATGCTCGATCACCAGATCCACCACATCGTCGCCCCGTTCTGTTATTTGAACGACTTCTTCGAAGCTTCGATCTACCAGAGACACCCCGCCCCATTCGAGTACCTGGAAGAACAGAATGATTCTTATTCGAATTTAGTTCGAATTTAGTTCGTTGAACGTAAATTGCAGACGAATTGAGATTCTAATCCTTTCGTACTTGTGGGCCAAAATATTTCACGATATGTGTTTTCGAAATCCTGGTACAATCAGCCCAGGATGTGGTTCTACATGTAAAGATAAGTCGAAAAAAGAAGAGAAAAAAATTGTCCATGTGACGTTACGACTTTCAAAATTTATTACATGCATTTAAATTCAGAAGGTTAATCCTGTGTGCAAGTAAAAAAATGTGGAATGAAATTTTTTTCGTTTAAAACTTCATTTTTAAGAAAATACGTTTCGTTAAAAGTTGCCTAAGCGAACTTCATAAATTTTCAACCTCGATGTGAATTTTCATTCTTGAAAATGAAGCGTCTTACAAAATAGTTGTATTCTGTTTCTAAATATCTAGGTTGGGCCAAAAAAAAAAAAAAAAAGAAAAAAAAGTCGGCAGTGAATTTTTCATTTTACGGTATTTTTTATTCACATGACTGAATTACCCTGTACAATTACTAGATTAACAACATGTTAGCTGATCGTTTCGTTGAAACGTTCTTTCACCGGGTCAGTCCTTTTTGTACTTCTTTTCGATCGAATTTTTCAAGTTTTCGAACTCGAAGTGACGATACACTTATTTCGCGGAACTTTACTTTTCCAAGCTGGTCAAAATTATTTCTCGCGCCGAGAAGTTGCTCATCGAGAGGAAAGTTAGATGCACGCGTGTGCAACCTATCAACCCGAGGAGTTGAACGAACTTACCGAACGAAAAGTGGCGGATAATTTGTTTCTGAGAGGCAGGCTGTTGATTTAATCGCGGAATTACGTGAAAGTTCTTCCAATTGGATATAATCGGACCAAGAATTGATCGCATCTGTTGAATCCGGAGAACTTGCGGAATTCACGTGCTGTTTTAATTGCTTCAATGAATTATCTGGTTCGAATGGCACAAACCTCGGCGAATTCATTACGCGCCACTTTCGTTCGGAACGCCGAATTTTTTTTCGCGTTTCGTTTACAAGAGCGGCAAAAATTGCAATTATTTCGACGAGAGTCGGCGCACCGTGACGGGATATTTTTGGCCTCCAATTTGATAAAAACTGATCGCCAATAACTATCCGAATGATTCCAACATCGTTTGACATTCCGTTGATTTGTTTAATATCAAAGAAAATATTGCATCGTGCGTCTGCACCGTTTTAAGAATAGATTTATGAGAAATTAAACTTTCAAGGGAACAAGTTCTCTTAAATTTTTAATACAAGCCTCGATTAAGTTTCTACACGAAATAAAACGATTATAAAATTGCTGGGTAGAAATCATTAGTCGAAATATCTATGATAAACATAATTAGAATAGATTTAATAAAGATAGTTGAATTTGAAAACTCTATGTTTATTATCTTTTCTTCATTTATTATTTATTATTTTATCATTTACTAAACTCTCATATATTTAACATTTCTATCAAAATTAAATAACTTGCTTATTTACTTATTTGTCATGTCATATTTTTTGTTTGCTGATTGCTCATAAAATGCACAAAGAACTAATTTAAAGAAGAGGAAAGATAATTCTTTTAAAAACCTTGTTTATTCATTGTACAATATATAGTACAAAGAGATATGTATCAAGAAAATGAAGTCTTAAGAATATTTTTGACAATATATTTCTAGTAAATACATATATATTTTATCAATACGTGCAAAGATACAAATTTAAAAAACAGACGAGATTTGACTAGATTTGAGGTTTTAATAATTGAATAATACATCTGTTGTATTCAAACAATTAATTAAAAAATTTAGTTTCTTAATCTCAAGGATCAAGAAAAATTAACCTTCCCATTTGCCTTTGTTTTCTGTGATATCATATTAAAATTAATTTCTCTTTTGTACAAGATAAATTGAAGATCAAATTTTATTATTTGAATCAAATAATAAAATCGCAAAAATTTTTCAAAAACTTGGAACTTAGTTTTTTCAGCTAGTTAGTAACTTTAAAACTGAATATTGTATAAAATAATAAATAATAATATTAATAACAAACGTAAAATATTGAATATTAAGTACAATAAATATAAAATATTAAATCGATTATATATAGTTTATCGACACTATACTAAATAAAACTACTTTGTTTTGTATGTAGCGCAATTTTTATCATTGTATAATTGATTTTATTTTATTTTTGTACTGTACAAAACAATTTATCCACGCTTTTTATATTTTTATCCGAGCTATTCGTGGAATACCTGATTCTCTGACAAATGTAGTACGTTCGTTTCTAAATTGGAAAAGATCCGAATCCGAACGAAATCCAGGTAATTTAAACTTCGTAAAAATACCAGTTGACCTGACGTCAAAGCTTATTGAAATTGAATAAAAGAATTTAAAAAAAAAATAAATAAATAACGGAAACGAACAAAATTATTAAAAAAAAAAATTAATAAAAAGAGAGAAATAAACGTCGGAATAAATTCTCGTAATTTACTTCAACGACCGCGACGAAGGAACCGAATTTATAAAAAATGATGTAAACGAAGTTAAAGCAAGTTCATGTGTGCGCTATTCATAACATACATGCACGAAAAAAATATAATCATGTGACATATTCTGTGCACACTTTGCTCGCTTAATTAAGTTAAGGATAAAGCAATTTGCTGACTTTCAAAAAAGAATTCGAGTTCCATACTGATTAAATGTATTTTCGTAAACTATATGGACAGTAATGCGCGATTAACGTGATTTGTGAATATTGTGAGATATTTACACGAATATGTGTAAAATATTATAACAAAGTGTACGCTTCGTTAGAGCCTTGCCTTGTTCTGAAAATGATAAATTCTGAGAAGAGAGAAATTTTGTTACATTTTGACAATTTTGCGTGGTGACAAAATTATAAATATTTTTTTATATTGTGAAGTACAATATTACAATGTTACGTGTGATGATTATCTAAATGCGGCTTATCACTTGAACAAAATGTCTAATAGCAAATGACAGATATCTTCTTTTTTTGCTACAAATACTGTTATTATGGCAAACTACGTATTATTATATATACAACGTTTTTTTTTTCATATTTACAAGCAGTCGATCTCTTATATTTGTAATTATAAGAGTTTAGTGGATACGAAATTTTAGATTAGTAAATAAAATGTATTTTCTGGAAAATTTTAGATTAGTAAATAAAATGTATTTTTCGGTTTTCTCTAACATACTGGTGGTTACATTTCGACACTTAGTTTTCGAATGATAGAAAATATAAAGAAATTTTATAGAAATCAAAATAGTAAGTGAAAATGGAATGTGTCTCCTCACATCAAAACATTTTTGAAAGATTTTGATGATACGAGATACCAAAAACATATAATTTCATTCTATAGAGTTAGTTGTTAAAAACATTATGTTTTTCTTATTATTCTTGAACTTGAGTCTAGAAATGTATTATATAAAGCAAATTGATTATTTTCTTGATTTCGGGTCGAATAAATGAAATTTAAAATTTAAAATTGTTTATATTCGAATAATTATTTAATACATAAAATTTGGAAAAGTTATTGGTCCAAAATTTTATCATCTATTTCTTCACATTGGTGATAAACCATCTTCTTTAAAAAAAAATAAAGTTTTCGCTTTATTTTATTAAATGAAAAGTACAATTTTTTTGAGATATACAGAAATATAAAAATTTATCAATAGAAACAAATTTTTCTACTCTAAATTGTTAGTATTTTATAACAATTAAAATTTTTTAAAATTTGTACACTTTTATCTGTAGTTTTTCATTTTGTTTGCTCTAGTTCTCTGCAATAATGGCGAAAAAAAGTGATTGAAATACAAAACTGAAAATTACATTCATACAGTTCAAAAAATCGAATCTTTCCGTTTAGTTGTTACAAATAAAAAAACGTTCCGTGTAAAAATGACTGTGTCTATTTTTGAACGATACAAGGTTGAATACGAGAATACTGTGTGTGAAAACTACAATTTCGAAGCAAAAATTTATAACGTACGATAGAGGTCGAGGTCACTGAGTTTCAAGCAAATCAATCCAATGAAAAATAATGAAATTTTATTGGTTTCTACTTATGAATCTAGAATTTATGAAACAAATATCACGGATTAATGAAATGGAGATCATATTATTCGATATTTCTCTATAGAACGTACATAAAACGTATTAAAAATTGCGTATTTATAGAGATGTACAGGAAAATGAATTTCTTTATTTGATTTTGATACTATTTGATTTGAGATCCCGCTTTGAGCCTCGTGTTTACTGATAGCGTGCAAATATCAATTTCGAACGGTTCCTACACTCTATCTCAAAATTGAAATCTAAAAATAAAAATGGTGGAAACGGAGTTTTCGATTTTTAAAATAAAACAGCAGAACATGGTAACATTTGCACATACGTTTGTATAAAAATTTTAATTTTTTCGTATCCTAACATGTACTTTCATAATTTCAATTTTAGAACTAGAAATTATGCTAGGATATATTGTAACGATGCAGTATTCCATGTTTTCGACAAAGTTTTATCAAAAGAGAAATATTTCAATTGTTTAAAATTGAGAAGAGAGAACAAAATAAAGATGTTGCAAATTTTATATATTTTTATATATTTACAGGAAATTAAAAATCGCGAAAACACACAACAAACATAATACACTCGCTCAGGAAATTTTGATTTTTAAAATAAAAAGAGGTAAACTTTGATAATACTGAAAATACACTTACTATATGAATTTCAACTTTTTTATGTTTTAACACTGTAGTACTATTTTCATAGTATTCTAGTACAGTTTTTATATTTTTACAATTTAGAACATTCTGGTACACACGTGGCCAACATTGCTCTGTCAAAGACTGAAACTTTACTTTCAAAATTGTAAAACTGTATGATTCTGTACCACCTAGTTTTCTGACGTATGCATCCGAGTGATCCATTTTTTAAAGTTAGTTCGAAATGTTTATCGTTCATTGCGAAAATTTATAACAATCGTAAATAACACGAGCATTAAAAATGTATTGCGATGTTTTTTTTTCATCAAAATTTATTTTATGAATTCATACTGTTCTTGATTATGTTACACTTTTCTTTTCTTTTTCTTTTTTTTTTTTTACAAAAAATATACCTTCTACAAAAATTGAATAAAATTTACGTAATAATTCAAAAATATGTTCATTTTAACGAAGAAAGTTTCGCAGAGGAAATTTGTTAAAGTCTACAGATCGATCTTGCTGAAATGAATTCTACCGAAATATGCTTGCAAAGTTATTCCTGTAACCGTGCAATTTCTGGAATTTAGTAGAGCTGCAATGTGCTCGTGATACTATACTTTTACGTAAAATTAGACGATCATATGTTAATGAATTCGTGCGATCTCGTGAGATATAGCTTTCCAGTCAGCCAGTGCACGATTGTGGCGCGTTTGCGTTGCGCACAGCTGTCGATAACTTAATTAAAATCACAGCTGTAGAGAATGGTTGTCGATACTCGCACGCATTAATCGCTTGCAGTATGTTACCTGCTCAACAGTGGACGCAAGTTGCCAGAACATCTTTATTTCGTTCCGAATCTAAATGCCTGTTAAATGTCTGCGCATCAATTTGCACTTGTGACGTCAATTTTGAATATATATCGTTCAATTGTTAGAATGATCATTATCACGGTAGAACCTTCAAAACCTCCTGTTCGATTAATGAAATTTTCAAGTAATAGAACAATCATTTTTTATATTAAATTACGTGTAAGAAAATTGTTAGCATACTAACAATTAACAATTTTATTCTCTTAAATAATTAACAATTAATAATTCTTAAATAATCAAAAATGCTACATGTTTGTTAACTATTGAATTACTCAACTTTTTCAGCGTACTTTCAACTCTGTAAAGTTTTACATTCCTTTTGTACTTTCAATGATCGAATTCTTTCTTTCGCTGTAAAACACATCATCATCATTTTCGTTTATTGTTTGTTTGTTCGAGAAAATTTAATATACGTTCGTCATTGATAACAAAACGTTGACTTATCGCAGAGTTAAAGAATAGGTTAAATAGTTTCTATCATAATTATATTATAATATTGTTTTCTAAACTCTTGTGTTTCATATCTTACTTAATTCTTTTGCAATTATGGAAAACATATTAAATATGGAAATAATAACCATGTAGAATAGTTTAGAACAAAAAGAAGCCTCTGTATTAATAATATATTAATAATATATATTATAATATTTTCTTTTCTAAGAAGAGAACATTTTAAGAAGAGGCCTAAAATTCTTTATTTAGAGTGAATAAAAGTGAAAATATTATAATATACACACGTTCAAGATTTAATTACTGAATAATACCAGGGGAGCATAAATTTTGAATCACGTTGCATTTTTCATGCAAGATAGAGCAATAACACAATTCTCTAACAAAAAATTACAGTCTTCATTACAATCCAGAAACAAGAGGCATTCTATTAAAATTTACATTACTGCAGTAATGCTCAAAAAAATTTCAGAAATTAACGTATTATACTCGGTCCAATTTCACTTTAACATTATTCCAAAAATGATTTCGTTTAAAAGCTTCTTTCAAGTTGCTTCGTAAAATAACGGGCGCTGCATAAAAATTTCAACGACTGAATTTTTCGAAGTAATACTTAAAATTCGAGAATATCTCTGCGGTGTTACGCACGCGCGTTTAATTTTCAAATTTAAACGAACACGTTAGCATGGCGAAAAATGCATGAGATCTTACCTTGTCGCCGCGTTGTATACCAGCTTTCGCCGCTGGACCATCTGGCACAGTCCACATCACGTATGCGAAAGTTCTTCCATCAGTTCCCGTTTTACCGCCAACTACCCTTAGACCAAAACCAGCCGCTGTAAAAAGGGGATGAATGTTTAAAGAAGGTATTAATGCAACTGGCGCGCGTTCTTCCATTACCCTAGCATTAGACCAATTTGATGGGACGTGCACGAAATGATTTCAGTAATTGAAACTGGAGGAGTTAAAGAGTAACTTTCAAGAAAATTCAAATTTGAGAAAGGGGAATAATAATTAAGAATAGATTGTGAATTTTTATTTATTTAAATAGTTTAATCAGGATAATCAGGATAGTCTAATCAGGATAATATTTAAATAGTTTAATCAAGTTAATAGTTTAGTCAGGATAGTTTAAAATTAAATAAAAATGCAGAAACGTAGGACATTTAATATTTATTAGAAACAACGTAGTTTACGAATTATTCAATATAAATGTAAATGACAGATGATTCTGGATGTAAGACACAAAATGAAACTATTTGTAGGATTTGTAGGATAAATTTAAAAGATACGAATAGATGATAAATTTGATTTCTTTCTATTTCTTTATTATTAGGTTTTGAAATTTTAATATAATATTATAAAATTATAGATTGTTAAAGACACGTACAATTGCTCATAAAAGTATTCGACCACTTGTAAGAATTTTATATGAATATATATCATATATGTTATATGTAGAATATTTTGAAACTTAATTAACACTATAGTGAGACTTAATTATTCTAATTATATCTACTATTTGTTAAGTTTGGAACAAATATAAAATTATACACAAAAATTACAAATATTTAATACTCTAAGTACATATACATATTTTGCAAAAATTATAGAAGTATTTAGACAATCACAGTTCATTGTATCAATAAATTTCAATGCAATTTTTCTTAACGTTTATTTCGTGTTTAAAGTTAGTCTCTATGCTAACTAATTTTTTATTAAATATATTTATATTTACAAGAAATATTTTCCAACTTCATATACACATTTTTAGATTTCGAACTTTGCTAATGTAATTATGATAATTATCTCTTATTACAGTGTTGATGAAGTTTCAGAATATTTTATAGATACATACACAATTGTTCAGAAGTTTGGAGTATTCTTTTCTTCTGGGAAATATGAATTATAAATTTAATTTCTAAATATATTGTAATAATTATAAGTTTTATTTCAGACAATTCATTCTTAAATAGTTGAAAATATTGATATTTATATTTGAGCAAAACCAGTTCTATTATAAATGTTCGAATACTTTTATTAAACATCATCCAACCAAATACAATTCAATTTTTCGTTCGATGACAGAAATTACAGCTAAAATATTATCAAAAAAAGAAAAGAGTTTGACGGAGAACGAAATTGATCGCCAATCTCGCATTACCCCAACGAAAATTTCATCGTGTCCCATAGCTGCGGAATAATAAATAATATCGTGAAAAATTGAGGAAGCTCGCGAAAACGGGTGACCTTTATGTTTATAAATTGGTATTCATCATGGCCAGCGGTGAGCTCAACGGGAGACTAAACAATTTCACGGTATATCTGGAGCACGATCTTTTCTGCAAAATTGTAAATTAAACGAGCTGTACGAGTCTAACGCGCAGTCTACTCCACTTGTCAATCGATAACGTCGACAACTTTATTATTACATGACACCTACAAACGTCACCTGTTCGTTTTTATCTTTTTTTTCCGTTTTTTTTTTTTTTTTTTTCTTTCCATCGCGCTGTCACCTCGTTACGACTGCCCTGTAATCCATATTGAAAGTCTACCTTCCGGTTTCCGCGCGATGCACAAGTTAATGGCGTACTGGCGCGATACGTTAAAAGATCGGCGTGCACACAGAGTTATTCCGTGTAGATATGAATATTGATGAGCCTGGAAAAGTGGCTTTCATTGGGTTGCTATAAGCAGGTCATCCCGCTGCGGTGCATCGATTTATTAAAATACACAGAACCGGACGAAAACCGGTAATTTTATATATTATAGTATATTAACAGATTGTACTGTCTACTGCTAATTATCAACGAATCGTTTCTTTGACTTGAACATAACGTTACTCTCAGACTATCAGAGAATGCTCAGGAAAATTTGTTGCTAATGTATTAAAAGGGGATATTGTAATAATAATTGTTGTATAATCATACATATATAATATCTACATCTAGATAATAGAAAATTAATTTGAAACAAATTTCGTTGAAATTTATGATATAGTTGAAGCAGTATTTAACAAGTCTAGATGTAGCTTTATTTACGTAACAGTAATAATTATCTATTTTTTGGTTGTAGTTGGAAGAAAATATTACAGAAAAAAGAAAAAACATGGATGGTACACTACGTGCATACTGATTAGCAAATTCGTATTTCTGAGAATATAATTAATAAAATAAAATCTCGGTAGAAAATAATGTCACGTATTAAATGTTATTGAAGCTTATATATTAATGAAAAAATAAATTTTATTTTGTACCGTATCATAAATCACGATACTACAGGAACACATACTGTACTGTACGATATTTAAAATTTGCTTTTAATAAAGTATAGATTAAACGGTTTTACAAAAAAATATTAAATTACGTAGATCGAATTTAAAACGAGATAGAGGAAAACGTTGTTTGTGAAGTATCATTTATATTGGAAAAACTGGTTTTGATTTACTGTGGGTTTCTCTGTGATACGTATCGTATGCGACATTTAGAAAAGAATTTACATTCTGAAAAGATATTAGGCTATCAGAAATGAAATGATGACATTCTCTATGCAAAATATAAAATAACAAAATAATATAAAAAGTTAAATAACAAAATTATACACTATTATTACTTAAAAGATGACTAAAATGATAAATTTTAATAATTGAACGAAGTGAATTTTTATTCTTTGCACCAATATCCTGCAAGTGTATGATGTTATTTATTTGAAATTTAATTTATTCGAACTCCGTGCAAGTACTAAATTTTCTTTTTAAAAACAAAAGTGAATGTTTACTAAAAATCCATCGTCAGAAGGAAAACGATTGAATTTCGTTCATCGTCCATTAAGGATAATAAACTTTCGTCGTAGATAGAGATTCAGAAAGCTACTTTATCCTCGGGAATGTCAGTTTCACCGGAGTCGAAGGTGATTACGAGTCGCAGACGAGCGAACGCAAACGACAAACAATGAATATTCCTTTTGATGGATATCCGCATAACGAAGTAAACAGATGATTAACATCGGACTAATTTAACGCGATGAACACCGCGAGGAACTAAATGGATCGCGTTACATAACATTTATAGCAACAGGTTCCAGAGCGTTTTAGCGTGATATAGCAAATCGCGAGATTAACGAGTCGCAGTCTGTTCGAATGGAAGATTGGCCGAGCCAATCAGAATCGTTAATCTTTCGAATCAGACGACTATTTCGTATTCACGTCATAGCGATGAATTTTGCGAAAATGTTCAACCTCGATGTTCGAGATCGACGCCCGAGCTTTCGAAACGGGGGCGGCTGCATTTTAAATATGCCACGATTCCAGAGATACAGTTTGATATAAATTTCAGGAGCACATATAGAAGCATGCGAAAATTGCTTGCATTATCTTTTGGTGCTTAAATTGAAATTAAAATATAACTGGGATGGTTAGCTGAAATTTCTAAATTTTCAACTAAAGATTTAGTTGACAGAATTTTTAAATGTTTAACTGAGAATTGCAGTTTCATTGTTAAGTTAATGTTTAAAGAGTAAATTAAGTTGATATTTAAATAGTAAATTAAGTTGATATTTAAATGGTAAATTAAGTTGATATTTAAATAGTAAATTAAGTTGATATTTAAATAGTAAATTAAGTTGATATTTAAATGGTAAAAATTCAAATATCATGGGATATTGCAGAACATCACGGGATATCTTCTTTTTCTCGTAGATCATTCATTTATATCGCACCATTCGCGAGTCGCGTATAGAAAAACAAAATTATGCTTCCTCGATACTTGTGTCCATATAAATAATACATCTGGTGTGCGTATGTTCGTCTTTAATAATTGAAATTTACGGCGTACGCCCTGAAATATCCCATCTTTTCGACACCTCGAGGTCGCGTCTCTTCTTTCGTCGTCCTCTCCAAACGAACTCTCCCGACGAGTGCTAAATGAAACCGACGTTTCGTAATTCTGAGTTTGACGAGTTGAAAAGGTAGGAAAGAAACGACGGAGAGGCGAGAGAAGAAAAGGGGCTGATCGAAGGTTCGTCGGCTCGTATGGGGATGAATCGGGCAGAGTTTTGATGGGCGTCGACGCGGGAACGCCAATCAAGGGCCGTCATTCAGGCTTAATTAACAGGCTGGGAACAGAGCGGGCCTACGATAAGGTCCGCAGCCGCGGGCTTGTTCTGGTAATGACGTTGCAGCGCAATTATCTGATCGGCTGGCCGTTTCTCCGCGGAATTTTCGATAAATACTCGCTGCCGGTCGGGGAGTCCATCTTGTTAGCGTTCGTCCACGAAACGGACGTCGGCCGACAACCCTTTCTCTCGTCGTGCCCCTTGAAAATTTGCCTCGCAAATCCGCGGCAAATTGAATTTCCCATCGCCCTTTCTCCGAGGCGATCGCATTAATTCGCCCAACAGAGCTCCGGGCTCGTTACCAAAAGTGCGTGGATAACTTGGGCCTTGTGCCGATAACGCGGGGCGAGGTCGAGAAAAGACGCTCGACTTTGAATTGTACTATACCCTCGCGACGTTCGTGAATCTCTGCGGGATCGATTTGGAAACCTGTTGGTCGTGTTTGACTTGAGTACATTCGCTACGCGGCAGTGGACATTATCTTTCGCCGTTGAAATTGAAATTAACATTTCATCGGGGCGTGGCCAATTAAAATTTCTTAATTTTCAATTAAACTCATTTGAAACTCGGTTGAAATTTAACTCATTTTTCTTAATTTAACTTAATATTTAATTGAACTTTAAAATTTAACTGGCGGTCAATTTGGAATTTCTGAAGCTTTAATTAGGAATTTAAATTTAATTGAAGTTAATATTTAAACAGGTGAAAATTGAAGGCATTATCTCTTGGTGTTTAAATTGAAATTGAAATATAACTGGTTACCTGAAATATCTAAATTTTCAATTAAAGATTTAGTTGTGACAGAATTTTCAAATTTCTAATTGAGAATTGCAGTTTCGTTGAAGTTAATATTTAAATAGTAAAAATTCGGGTATGGGATATTGCAAAACATTTTGCGATCACAATAAAGTTAAAACGGTAATGTCGAAATAGTACTTTGTATTTTAGTTTTCCTTCTCTAAATGAAAACAAAATGCTGTTTTCTTAAGATGTGTCCTTAAGATGTCTAGAGAAAAAGAAAGAATAAAATATTCAGTAACGTTTGTAATATTTAGATTTCGTTCTGAATTGTCCATAAATCCACAGTATCATATATGCATGTACATATGCTCGGAAGTAAAACAATGTCTTCCTAGAATTAATATTTTTCTGTCATATGTATGTCTTTCACGTAAACTGTAAATTTCAAGAAATTGACATATTTATAATACTGCGATAAACTGTTGTTTAAATGTATCTTCCAAAATTATTGCAACGTATTACAAATGCATGGAAATAAGTTGTCTGTAGAGGCACACGTATCTTTAATAATGAAATTCAAGAACAGTATAAAGCGAAACAGGATCCCCATTTATGAAAATTCTGTGAGCATGGAAAGCTTGTATAAGGAAAAATATATTAATCAAAATCAACCAACGCGTTATATGTTCCGAATATTTAGTAAAATACTTTGAAGCTGTCATTTTTAAATGAAACGTAAATGACAGAAAATTGCAAGAAACGTGAGGAATATTAATTACTCACTTTTGCGTGTTACGTTACTACGTCACGCATGATTTTGCATAGGTTTATTAACATGCAAAAAATATGTAGTTCAGAGTTTGAGAATCAAATATTGTACGAATTCTCCAATAATGGAAGTTTCATCTTTGTCATATTATATTTTAGTGCGTCAAGAATTATACAGAGGATATTTTGAAAATCATAGATCTATTAATGGCTTTCAAACAAAATTATTATATTAAAAGCTATTTAAATAATCACTAATTTTGGACTGTATATAAATTTTTTAAAAAACTCAAAATAATAAGGTTCAAACTTCAAAAAGGAGTTAATTATTGCATTTTAATTGTATATTAATTATTACATCTTTCTCCAGATATTAAGCAACTTTTTAACATATTTTTAACATAGTTTTAACATATTTTTCATCTTGTATTAATGTTATATAAACCTTAGTAAAATAGATGAAATAATAACATACATATGATAATAAATAACATTTATGATAATTTTCATATATAATTATTACATAAGCAGCTTTTGTTTTCAGTATAAATGTAAAGTAAATTTTAAACAGCTTGATTATCGATTGACTATTTTTGAAAATGTATTTTTCTTGATTATTATATTTTTTGTAAGTCTACATACAATTCTGTATTTAATATTAAGAAATATTTTACATTTAATCATACCTTGTATGTTATCATATCTTTAACCACTGTATATTATCGATTACTTCCATATTTATTTTAATACTATTAATGTGCCTTTATTTTATTTCAACCTAGTAGTATAATTTATTAAATTATAAAAATGTAAGCAAAGAATTAATATTTAATTCTAATATATTTCGTATATAAAAAATTAATTGTTTTATTTTATATGAATCCCTTCGCAACGTCTAGCATTTGAAGATAAATATTGTATTTGTAACATTATTTGATTTGAAGTAATTTTAAAATGATCTAAAAAAAAAAATTGTACACTTTTACGATCTCTCTGTTCTTTTGTGCTTTTTATAAAAGAGCTAAGAGATGACGCAGAGGTAACTCAGTGCAAAGTTATTACAGAAATCTGCAGATATAGTTCCACCCACGCATAGAGTGTTTGAAACTGAAGTCTAAAGCAAGTCAATTTATCACCATTATAGCCTTCTTTCGTTTTCCATCTACGACCACGCTCTGCCCTATTTTACGTGCCCTAGGGTTTCTGTAACTTTGAAATATTCATGAGGTTTGTCGCTTAAATCAAGTTGTAGCCACATCGTTTCAAACATCCAAGTATAGATAAAAGGAACAAAAAGTAAGATCAATTGTGGCAATCTACATTAATCTTACTGTTTGCTGAAGAATGCATTGTCGAAAATTTAAATTTGTATCTGGAAAAAAAAAATTCACATGTACTAAAATTTAAAATTTGCAGATAATAAGAATTAAATTAATATGAAAAGTGAAAACTTTTCAAAAGACTGTGAATTTTTGTGCAAAATTGCACATTTTAAAATATAATTAAAAAGACTTGGATAGAAAATTATTTTACTTACTAAATATAAAAAGCACTACATTTTGAATATTTTATAAATTTTTTCATATTATGTTTAATTTTTCTATTATGTTCAAATTTTTTATTTTTTCCATTAATACATAAAATCCACAGTCTAGTAATAAATATATAACTTCTCCCTGATAGAAATATACTTTTTCAAAATTATATTTTTCCGTATGATAAGAATACTTGTCGAGTGACAGTGTGTAAAAGAAATTGTCTTTTTACTATTGTTTAGTCATCATATTTTTTAAATGTTACTCAGAATAATCCATGCGAAATTTTAATTTAATTATATTTTATCCACAATAATAAAAAGATCATTTTAAATGAATCGATTTTGTTACTTGAATAAAATATATATTTGTCACAAAATATAATTTACTGAATATATCTGTTAAATTTCAAATATTTGAAGCACAGAAAGAAAGATCTTTGTGGATCTTAATTTATTTGTCAGTCAAAATTGGATCATTTCTAAAATATGGTCAGAACAGTTGTTTAAACGAACAATTCAAGAAGTAGTTATTGCCCTAAGTCACTATAGAACTAGTAATATTAATAAAAAATTTAATAAACTCTCATAATATTCATGTAAATATAAAAACTTATTAGTTTTCTAAGAGTTTTAGTTTTAAAAATTTTATTCACGATTATACAAAGATCTTTCTTCTTCGCTACAAATAATTTTCTAAAATACAAAGTTCTGTACAATAATATAAAGTACATAAAGCATAGAATATACAGTATTGAAAATTTTCTTCATCGTAAGATCTCTTTAAATATGAAATTTCTGTAACATTCATACTCGTTGTAAATCATGAATTTCGCTACAATTGCAAAGAACGAGAATCAGCGTGTAAAAGTGACAAAGAAGCAAATTGCCTGAATAAATTATTCGCGTACAATGCGAGATTCTATTAAGTTGTTGAGTTGTGTTCGCGCAGGACCTCGTTTGGTAAACAATGATGAATAAAAGCCGTAGCGGGCGGTCGTTTGAAAAGGATCGTGCCCGCGTTGAACAGAGCAAGGTGAAAATGAAAAAAAAAAAAAGGGAAAAAAAAGAAAAAAGAAGAAAGGAAGAATTTTTATGAAAGAAAATCATTATTGAATAGATTCACTGAAATGAACGAGGAATTCAGCAGAAGTGAGAAAATTGAATTTCAAAGCAACAGGCCGCCTCGAAAGAAATTATAATCTCGGTTGGTTCGAACGTTCCATTGAAGCCTATTTATTTACGTAGTCACATAAAAAAAAAAAAAAAAAGAAAAAAGGAAAAGATTGAAATAACAGAAAAAAGGCAGCTGCGGCTGAAAGCTTGTTTCCATGAAAATGGAAAGCTGTTTTAAAATCGCGCGCTGCATCAAAGTTCAATAGAATCGACTTCCTCTCAAATGGGATTTTACGCGCAAGGATAATTCAATTCAGAGATGAGACCAGATTAATTGTAGCGGTAATGAAAACGTACAGAGAGATTGGGAATGTAATTCGTGGGCCAGAAAGGTCACGCGATCCTTTTAATTTTTAAATAACACTGGAAACAGACTACTGTGTACTACTACTGGTTAACACTTTCAACTGCTCTTGTGCTGTTTAACTATATATATATTGCTTCTGTAGTAATAAAAATGTAACATATTTTTCGTCGAGAAATTGAGAAAAGAAATAAAACTTGTATTTGTTCTGTTACGATTAATGTAATTGCTGTGAAATATAAAGTAATTAGAAGACAAATCAGAAATGTACATATATTTTGAAATTGAAAATTCATGTATCTTCACATTTTTGAGCAGAAATTGTAAAAAGAATTTAAATTTATGTACATATACTTAGTCAAAAGGTTGAAAGTGTTTAAAAATTATTTTAATTTTACTTTACTTTACTTTATTAATTATATTACAACTAAATGTGTAATATACATTAAACGTAGATCATATTAGTATTTTGATTAGTCGTGAAGTTTTTTTTTTAAGTAAAATTTTATCTAAATGCACTAATTGGATTAAATAATCAAATTAATTAACAGAACTTTAATTTGTATATAAATTTTTAGATTTAATTCAGATGAAGAATTCAAACTAAAAGTGAAGCAGAAAATATCCACTTTAACTTCATAATTATTATAGTATTAAGTAATTTCACTATGTCAGAGAAATATGTATTTTTGTAATATTAAATATCTTGTAATATCTATGTATATATTTATTTCAAACTTGAATAATATAGTAATATAATCATAATATGATAGTTGAGTTTCGTTACAGTATTAATAAAATGTCAAAATGTTTTACATGACACATAATTAAAAACTTTTATAGATATTTTCGTCAGAATATACTTTCGTAGTTTAAATTAGATCTTTGCATAGCGACGTCTTTTAATCCCAATGACTGAAAGAAAATAGGTCAAATTTTATTTGAAATTAAATAAAAAATAATAATTTCAACTAGTTGTTATTAGATAGTTTCAAATAACACGTAGCTAGATAATATAATATTTAATTCAGCATATTTGAAATATATTATTCGTGTATATATAATATTTATAAAATTCGTCTTAGTGGTCCGCGATAATAAAAAATTATTTAAAGGTTTCAAAAGAAATTAGGAAATGCTATATATAAAGTAACTGCAATTAAATTTATTCCATTCTCTTCTCTTTTTATATATTTTCTTGCGATAATGAAACTCAATTATTAATAAACTTAAGTTTAAAAAGATATTGTTTCTTAAGGACGCGAAATTCCACTCTTCGTAAAATAATTAAAAGTAACTAACTCTCGCGTTTAACTTGTAAAACTTTACCACGGAAACTTTTAATAGAATACAACAATAAAATAGAAAGAAAATTATTTATCACTTTATATTTACTTCGTTATTTTTTTTTTTTTTATTATAAACTGCCACGATGCATTACGTTCTACTCATAAAATAACTTTTTAGTTTACGTAGAGATATTGTCTTAATAAATGTAGGTACACATCTAAAATAAATTATTTATTCAGAGATAAATTAGAAAAGTGTATACGTACAATTAAACGTAGAAATAAAAGATTCAATTACGTGACTTTACACAGTGACAATATAAAGTATTAATAAAACGTTAATATTTTCTTAAATCCTTCAAGAATGGCCTTCCTTCAATCATCTATTCACTGTTATTTGATTGTTAAACTCAAATAGGACCATTGAACTTTGAACTTTGAACTTCAACAACTTCTAAAGGTCTCTCACAAACACTTAAGTTAATTAAATGATATATACATGAAGTAAGAGGTTGCTCACTCAATTACTCAAATTACGTGTACGATTTTTGTTGAAATGAGAATTTTCAACATTCAAAGAATGTTTTATTTAATATTCGACGTGAATAAATATCGTAAATTATATATTAAATTTTATTATACTGTATTTGATATTATATGTTTAATGTTCAATAATTCATTTAATATAAGCATGCGTTTGAAGCAAAAATTTATAATTTTCCAATAAATCGTTGTTACATTCCAAAAAGTAATTGACATTTCTCGCGAGTGAAATCAATTTAAAAAAAGTCTTTTTTTCGTCATTCTTCTTTCACAATTTTTTTGTCCAACGACGTGAAGCTTACGTGAAAAACAAATGAAGCCAAACAGAGTTAACGGATATATCTTTTTCTATTGTCTTGAACAAAACATTAGAGGTATTAAACTGGAAATAATCGCTGGTATCGATCATCGCTTATATGCACGAATAAAGTTTCGTCACAATAGACTCGTGTATGCATCATTGGTCTCACTGAAACAAACCCTAATACCTCCGAACACAATTGATCATTTCAATGCGTTTGTGCAATATTCTCGTTCGAGTTACTTGCAAAATTCATTAGTTTACTGGATCGCCTGTAGGCGATTACAACAGATAATTTTAATTTATTTGCATATGTATGTACTATTACGGTATCCATTTATTCCGTCATTTATTGATCAATTCAATTCATTATTGTAGTCTTTTAGAAGAGTGAAAGGGCAAGTTTATACCACGCGACAAAAAAATATCACAACATAAATATTTCATATGTTTATAGTTAGTACGTAATAGATATGTCTGTGTTTGTGTATGAAGATTCTTATTATTACACTGTTGATTTTTATGCATTTTTTGCGAAATTCATAAACTGAATAATGATCAGAATGAACATATGAAAATATACAACTGTAATATTACTAAATATTGTATTATAAGTTATATTATAACGGTGTTATTATTATTATTATCATATTTAATAGATAATTAAATTTCTACTGAAGCTTGACTTTTATAATTATATTTATATTTATAAAAATATGAATTTGCATAAAAACCCGTTTGGTTATTAAGTATGTATAATACAATCTGTTATTACGAAAAGTTGAGAAAGAAAAAAATCCTGTTATTTAATGTATTAAAAATGAAGTGTATTAATTTCAAAGCATACGTTGGCAATTACGCAGAAATATTATTTTTATCGTTGCACTGATCATCAGTTACTCAGTTATATATTTAATTAACAAAATAGTTTGTTCAATCTTTTCCAACAATAAATCGTATGTACATAAGATTAATAAAGAGAAAGGTGAGCATTAAAATTGCATTTATTACGTACAAATTGCAGAAACATAAAATTTCTAGAGTGCTATCTTCTTGTCGCGAAGTATGTGAAAGCCCAACGAGTAATTAAACGTCACGTGCACACCTGCAAGAGCTGCGTAATTGTTTTCATTGCTTTCGCTCTTTATCAACGTTTATGACCGCGTTTTATCTCGTTTATCCAGCTAGTTGACCGCGTTCCGTGGGTCTGAATATTTGCACGTTCATCGGACATTCGATACAATTCGAACAGTTTCGTTTGAAATAAAAATGTGTGTTAGGACATCTATTTGTCTCGTACAAAAACGTGATAATTGATAAAGAAACGAGAAAGCAAGATAATACAGAAAAAGGAAGAAAACTCGGGATAGACAGAAAGAAATAAAAATTTGCAAAATAAAGAGTTAGAAAAAATAATGAGTAACCACGATTCCTTGGTTTAATTTCATAATTTTGAAATTTTAATGAATCATAAATAATGAATTGATTGAATGAATTAAGTGTGTTATAAATTTGAATGTATCTTCGAATAATAGTTCAGTTTCAATATGGAACTGTGTATTTCATGTTGTCAACACGAAATACAATGGATACACACTCACGCTCAAACATTTTGAACATGCTAAAATTTCAAAAGTACGAACCTAACCGAAACCTAACCCAAACCTTTTCAAGTAAATCAATGTCTTATTCGTAATATTTTTACAATACTGAAACTCTGATTAATTATAATTAAACTTAAATTTAGAGACGTAACATACATACGTATGTAGTCCCCTTAAATTTATTTCATTTGTCTTTCGTACAATTGAAATCATCTTTCATACAAATTAAAATTGAAATCGAAATATCTTTTAAATTGATCAATTTGTTACCTTTTTACACAGAGTAATCGAAAAATTTGACGTGCACAAAAAAGAAAAAAGAAAAAGAGAAGGTTTTCATTTAAAAAAATATTGCATATTAATTATTAAACTTGCGCAAGAAATATGATCAATAATGGTTTTAAAACCATTCATCTTTTTCCTATAACATTTTGTTTTCCATCTTAACCAAAATATAAATTACTATAATATATAATACGTTATAATACGTTATTGTACACTATATTATTATTATTATATTATTATTATTATATGTATTAGTATTATGAGTATAATATATATTGCTTATATATTATGTAATTATATAATTATATAATAATATATTCCGAAAATTTTGCATTTATTATATAAATACTTTGTCAAAGAAAATGTCAGAAAAAAACTACTGGTACTATACTATTGTAACATCATCAGTTCTGTTATTTTAATAAGATTATACGTTTCGTGTGCATTGTACAATTTAAAAAAATAAACCTACTGAATCGCATAGTATTATTGATGAACAAAAATTGTTCGTCTGTATCAAATTAAACACTCTACATTATTGTGAACCATATCCAGAAATTCTTCCCAATATTTCGCCAACATTGTAGCTTCTTCAGTGATCTGACAGTAACACTGAAACAGTTTCTGAAGCATCCTCAGAATCTTGAGGAACAATATCGGTGAAACGTTGGAAAAAATTTTCTTCCAGATACACGGCTCATATACGAAAGCCTAAAACAGTGTAAAACAAAGGTCGACGATCTTTTCGTTAGAATAAGTTAATAACTCTGAATAATCAGCTCATGAGAAGAGACTTCGTCTTAATTTTACTGGAGGGAAATTTGCGAGCTTAAAATTTATTTAACGCTTAACCGGTATTATTGGGCCAGCCTGGGAAAATACGATAACAAGTTAGAATTAAATTACTTCTAGTTAGTTTCCGAATTTTTAATTTAATTTTATTTTATCCCTAATACGGAATACAAAATAAAATCAAACACCTGACATAAATTGTTAAGATCATTTATAATCCAATTAATTTTATCCGGTACGTACTTGGGATCTTCAATTCTTAGGCATCTAAAAAAGTAAGGCCAAGAGTTTATTCAAATTCCTTTTTTCTCGTAAATTAATATATCAAAGATCGAAGTGAGAAAATGTTTGTACATTTTAGAAGAAAGTTTTTTTGTACAAAATTTTGAACAATTGGAATAAAAAAAATGGTAATTATTAAAACATGTACCAAAAATAACCTAACATTTGTTAGTAAATTGGAAATAGATAATGGAAATTTGACAAGAATAGTAATCAGCGTATTGACGCAAAGAAAATATGTTATTCGTGAGTATTAAGAATATTACTGTATGATAGTTTACTTACGTTTATTTACGATTTTTCAACGTGAAGTTTGAGTTTTTGTTAAAACTGAAATTTTTCTCGACGTGAAAAGTTTTCCAAATGAAATTTAGACTGATTTCAAACGTGAAAGCTCTGGAATAGTTTCCAAAAATTCTGGCAGAATTTTGAAACTAAAAAATCAAAATAAAAATAAAACGTTTTAAAAAGTCGGAAGAATAGTAACTAAATGTCGTGCAAAAGCAAAGTCGTAAAGTGATTTTATGTGTTTTAACTTTCAATTTTCGGAATGAAAACGTTTTCGATTTTTTCTCTATTGTGGGAAGAAAAAGGCCAGCATAAAATCATTCTCCTTTCTAGTTCTAGACTTACTCCTGGTTATAAAAATATTTATAAATATCTTTCATTGTGAAAAGCATAAAAAATTCGACAGACTTTCTAATTTAACAAAAATTGAAAATGAAAATATCCATTTGATATTCAGATTTATTTTATCACTGATTATCGACGTATTTGCATTTTTATGAATGTACGAACATGTAGAGTACATTTAAAAAGTATATTTTAAAAGTTTGCATTTTTATGAATATATCAACATGTAAAGTGTCTTTAAAAAGTATTATTCCTAAATGTGCATTTCGAGTATTATTATACGTTAATGACAAATTTGTTATTTTATTTCATTTTCCATACTATACCTTTTAAAGAGATTATTGTCTATCGAAAGATATTTCATTTTCATGTTTTGTTAAAATACTTCAAGAAACAGTGAAACAGATCATGAAATTAGAACTATACTTTTAAGTTTATTAAAATTATTACGAAATTAAGTGTATGATATGTATTGCATGTTACAAAGCACGAAATAATACCTTAACTGATAAAATAGATATATAATTTTAACACTAGAACTACCAAATCGATCAGAATGACCAATTTATAAGTTTTGTCAGATATTTTATAGATGTAGTTTTAGAGAATTTGAATTAGAGAATTTTACAGCGTAGTTTTAGAGAATTTGAATGATTTTTCATAAAACGTATAAATAAAAGTTTGTACACTTCATTATGATATAAAGCTTTTCCACTCCTTTTTTTTTTTACTTTAACATCGCTGATGGAAATTTTGTGCTTTAATCGTCGGTAGTTGTAGTGTTAAATCAATTAAATAATTAAGTACTTACATCTATGCCCTTTGTCCAAAGTTGGATCTCTTCTCAATTTCATTCTTCGCTTTGCGTTCATCCACGGCGCTGCAATGAACAATAAAATGAAATATAGATATTTATTTTTCAATCTTAGTTTAAAAATATATTGAAGAATCCACGAGAAAAATGTCAACTGTTATTGTAAAAATTTTGAATTCATCATCACTGGCTATATCACGTTGCAAATTAAAATTATCTGAGTTTTACATTTGTTATATATGAGAATATATGAATTATACATTGAGAAATGAATTTTCGTTCTCTTCAGAAACGCCAAAACTTGACATTTATAGAATTCGTTGATGATAACTGGAATAAATATTTACTCAACACATTCATCATCGATATCTTTATCGGAATTCTAAAATATAATCGCAAAATTTTGCAATTGAAAAAATTCGATTCTAAACGTATTAAATCATTTTTTATTGGAATAAATACAAAAAATTCTTTTTTTCTAAGACAATAATAAATGGGTTTATTTTTGTCACAAGAAACGTCGTCGTATTTAATTAATTATTGTTAGATCAGCTAAAACATCAAACTCTAATGTTGTCAGATACGAATTAAATGTAAATTAAACGAAATCTCGAAATTTAAATTACCATAAATAATCACGAGTATTACAATTTTACGAGTTTCAAATATAAATACTGTTGTAAATATAAATTAAACGAAATTTAAATCACCATAGGCAATCGCGAGTATTACAATTTTTTGTAAGGCTCAACATTATAAACACGTCATAAATCATTTGTAGAGCTGTAGAGAATCTCATAAATACAATTAGTTCCATACGAACAAATATTTCCAACGATAAATTCCGAAATTTCAATGAAATTCTGTTCTCGTGCGAAAAATTCAATAAAAGATATCCATTGAACAAAAATACATTAGTTTGTAAAAATACAGCGGATTTAACAGAACATTAATTCTTTTGGCAAGATAATTTTAAAAAATTATTTTCGTATCGATCAAATCGTTTTGTCTATGTATGTTGTAGAAAAAATAATGTTTCTCCTAACATTCCAACAGTCGAATCGTAACAAAAGAATCAGATCATTGACGGATGGAAGAAGATCACGCTAGTTTTCATTCTTACAACGCGTCTGCGTTATAAAAATGACTTCCGCTCGGTCTAGCATAAAAGTGATTTCGTTTATATCCCGAATTCTAGTGCTGATCAATGCTCATTCTTGCAGAAATTGATTTGATGTCTTCTAGTCTTTTTGCCAGTTCTTGATATTTTTCGGTGGAGGGGAGGAGAGAACCGCGAAACGGAAGTAAACATCAATCTACAAAAGAATTCTGTCTGATTCCGTCACGCGGAAAAGCTGATAAACCAAGTTCGAGGGAAATGAAATGACTGAAAATTATTTTATTATTCAAGCCAGTTTCAGTGGAAGGACTTCAATGAAGTCACTTCAATATTTATCTTCAAAATATGCTATATTTTTCTTACGAGAAGTTGAGTTATTCTGTTATACGTACAGTGATTGAATTAGGAGAATATTCGTTTATTTGTCGATATTTTTTATAGTATATTAACTGATATATTGTACAACATTTGGAAACTTCATTTGCCAACTGATCGAACTATCTAACTGGTTATATTGGTAAAATTTTTAATGATTTTGACAGTACATATAGAAATATTTAGTATAACTGTATATTTAGTAAAGATCATAAAAATATTTAAACAGTCACAATAAATTATTTGTATCAATATTCAGCGAAGCCAACTTTAAGTTAATGTTTAAATATGTACAGATAATTTTATAATCCATAATCTATTTGTTAGTTATAGCATAAATATATCAAATCTATATGTTCAGAAATGAATACATTCTTACATGCTCATTCAATATCTAACTTTTAGACTTTTAGTAATTTTAAGCACTCAAAAAATTAATACATAATTCAGATGGTTATACACAATATTGAAATTTTATTGAATATGTGTTTGCAATGAATGTCTTATAATTTATGTATTATATTATCAAATTTTTTCATTGTGTTGTTAATGAAACATTAAAGTATTTTATAAAACACACATAATACGTACATAAAGATTTTTTATTACAAGTATAAATGTATTGCCATTTTGCCATTTTTTTATAATTTTGGTCATTTTTTAGATATAGAGTATAGTATTTTTAACATTGTTGTTAATAACAATATACATCGCTAGAATTTTGAATAATATTTGTCACAGAAATCAATTATATTTATCATTTCTTCAAAAGTTCATATAGATATGCAATTTATAGTTTTAAATATGTGTTCGTAGCAGTGTCGAGCATTATTTAAATACAAAATTATTTATTCAAATGAAAGAAATAAATTACTAGTTAGTTAAACATATCTATGTGGATTAATTAAAATAATAAAATTTTTATTTGCCAATGCAATATTAATTGTTACTTCGTTAATTATTATTTATTACTTAAAGTAAAAATTTGTCAAACTTGTGAGTACGTATAATATATATCGTCATAAGCGAGAGTTTAAAACAAATGATCGTAATAATGGACAACTTAAAGAAAAGAAAATTAGTTAATCTTAAGAAGAAAAAATTGATATGAAATTGAAGGATGGTTATGTATAATAAAAGTTTAGTTTAATTATTGTACTTACAAATTTAACTATTTATCTTTTTTAGTATTGCATTAATCTAACATCAAGAGACAAGTCAAGTTGAAAAGAAGAAAGATGGATGAAAGTTAAACAATTTTTTCAAATATTTATCTTCACGAGACTTTTATAAAATTTATTATTTGTTGACCTGTATCGAAGTATCAGGAGATATTCCTGCCGTTAGCCAAAATTGAAGTTTTCGAGAAACTATCCCAGAAAAGCTTCTCATATCCTTTTTACGACAACCTTCGCAGGAATTTCTAAACTGATAAAATTTCATATCCCGCTAGATCCCGTTAGAAATTGCATCGAAAAATCAGCTTTATCTTCCCAGATAATCTTCATCTTACTTTATCTTTTGTACATTTTTTTTTTAATCTTCTTATTCGGACAACTTTATTCCGAATATATATAGATATTTCCATCGTTTTAAAAATATTTATATTACAACAATACTTTAATCTTTGGCATCAAGTTATTTATAACACTTTTTTTTTTTAAATTTTATGTCATTCGATTACTTTCGACGTATTGTGAACACAGGAAAATTAATTTTCTAATAATTTCACGAGCCTCTCTTACTTGAACCACTATTTTTCGAATATCTTAATCCTCAATCCTTCAGTCACTGTTTTTTTTTTATTTTATTTGGATTTTATTCCTTTCTTTCTTTTAGAAATTGGTAGTTTCGCCAATAAATATGCTGGATTTGAGTAGGTATGAATTTTGAAAAGGACAAATTTTTAAATTGTAATTTGTTATAAAAATAATATTTCTATTGTTATAACTACATATCTACTAATATAAAGAAGATCAGAAACATTTGATAAGACGTATGTATGTGTCCCACCAAGGATCAACATTCGAGTTATATTACTACAAATGAAACGTTTACGTAACAGAACAGATTTGATAATATAATATTCGAGTAATAAGATATTTGAAAAATAGAGAGTCACATAAGGGAGACTGTATTATGTTTACAAAACGTAATCTTACAGACTACAGAAAGCAAGAAAGTTTCAATATTCTCGTGCTTTCTTCCAACGACTCGCAAATGTTCAATTTGCCTGTATTTTTCAGTGTTACGTGAAATTAATGACACACGTTAAAATGATGTAAGTTTATATAAAGTGGTACTTGGCTGGGATAAGTATCAGGCTAGGATATAAAGGGTTGAAGAAAAAGAAAATCCTTTTCGTACTTTATACGGTCGTAATCTCTCTTACAATGTATTTTACTTAACGAAAAGATGTTATTTCTCAAATCTACGAAAAATTATAATATTATTTTTATTATTTCCTGGATTATAGTTCTCCAATAAATGTTTCATTTATTCCAGTCATTGTAATGTATTATGAAAAGTATTATGAGAATTTCACAGAATGGAAAACCTTAAAGAAATAACCAAATTTATTAAAATTGCGAAAGTTAGAGAGAAAAGGACAAAGGAGGTTTAAAAAATTAGACATTGAAATTTGTTCAATGTTACGATTACAATACCATTCATTGACAAATACTTTCTTCATATTTTTAAGTCAAATACAGGATGTTACCTGTAACGCGACGCACGATTTTACAGACATCTGACAAAAAAAAGTTTAGAACAAAAATTGAAAGGTACAGGGTGTGCAATAGGTGTCAATAAAAAAATTTCGAAAACTGTTTGTTTTTATAGCTTAATCAAAGTCACTTTGGATTAAACAAATAGAAACACATAATTTTCTTTCCATCGTATTGTCAAGAACATCGAGGTAAATTCAAAACATATATTACATGATATTTTTATTAACATTTTACTTCATTTACAATAGTGGAAATGTGAAACATTTAGCTTCTCGTCGTATTTGATTCTAAGACAGTGTAAAACATAGTTGACCTCAGATTACTGAATATAAACATAGGACTAGAATTTATTTGCAGTTGTCATGGCAGTTCCTTCGTTTTATATTTCCAATATTTGATGCAAATTAATCGCTTACAACAGTGTATTCTTCTTTTTCTAATTTCGAGAGAGTTGAAATGCTGTTTGGCGAATTTTTGGCGAATGCAAGAGAAATTCTCGAGAAGCTACTGAAATATACAGAGATAGATTTCGAGAACGAAAGTAGCCTTCTGAAGCAACGATTTCCACTGCAGTAAATGGAATAACATGTTAATAAAAGTATTATGTAATATATGGTTTGAATTTGTCCCGATGTTCTCTACAATACGGTGGAAAAAAAATTATATGTTCCTATTTGTTTAATCCAAAGTGATCGTGATTTAGCTATGAAAACAAACAGTTTTCGAAATTCTTTTTATTGACACCCACTGTAAACTTTTCAACTTTTGTTCTAAACTCTTTTTTGTCAGACTGTAAGTGGGTGAAAAATCGTGCATCGCATACACAGGTAACACCCTGTATATGAACAACATTATCGTGAAATAATTTCACATTTTAATGTATGTATATACAATGTAAAATAAAAATCTACATTTAATCAAGTTTCAAAGTTAACTACGTTGAAAAAATTGAATCAACTGAACGAAATTCTACAGTTTTAATTAACTAATTGAAAAACACCGCTCTGTCCGGTGAAAATCGCGAATTTCTCTGTTGAGGTAATTTATAAAATTTCCCTCCTCATTATGGCAGGGGGAGAAAAATCATTGAAACTGGACTAAATAAATTTATTCCCGAACGCGGTGGAAAACCGTAAAAAAGTAATATCGTAAAGCAAACATTATTACGTTTTATCTTGAAGTTTTTCTCAGAATTTCTTTCGATCGTTATCACTCGACGATTTTACGATTTTTTACACCTCATTAGCTCGATACGCTGCGCGCAGAGTTTTTCTCTACCTCTCCTCTTACTCTACATTCATAAATTCATGCGCGCGGAAGAAACGCGCCGCGTCCTTTTCAAGTTTTACTCACTTATTAAACGGTTTTTGCAAATGTCACTCCCGCTCTCCCACAAAGCGGTTTTCTATTCTAACGAATGAGCTTAATTCGGTAGCATTCTACTTTTTCACGTCACATGAACAGACAAGGACATTTTTACCGAACTTGCTTTTGGGAAAGTTTGCATTTGCATTGTCCGTCAAATTGAATTTCCGATTTCTAATTAAAAGAATTTAATTACCAGCACGGGGAAAAATCCTTTTGAACGGAGTATTATACTGGGAAATTTGTTTGGATTAACGTTCTCTATTTCCTACCTTTGCCGTAAATAAAGATTCATTCACGTCGAAACATAATTAAACTTAGCAAACTATTCTTCAATTCTTATAATTTTGTAATCGTTAATTCCATCCATTATTTATTTATTTCATGATTCTTTAAAGTGATGATACTGTAGAGATTAAATATAAATAACATTGATTTAATAATAATGCTGACGATGGAACAATAGATAATTAAACAGATTAACAATTAATATACGCGGTCACGACTCAAATGAACTCTTTTTTAACAGCTCAATCAACTCTTTTTTACAACTCAATCGATGCTTTCTCACAACTCAAGTCGATTCTCTTCTTTGATTCTCTCCTTTTTCAAAAAAAGGCCTCTAACCGTCGCGCTTCTCACATTCATACTTTCTTTCTCTTTCACGCATTTTTTCACAATACAAATGCTGCACTAAAAATATAATAACTACAATTACAGGTTATCACTTAACAACGACCTACGATACCACAATACTTTTTAAACTCTGTATGTTGAAAGTCAGTAAGATGTTTATTCTCATTTGTTCATCCCACAGATCCTGGATTGAATTATGATCTTTCAGGATTCTGAACAGGTTTTGAGTAAAATTGAAGGGTGAAATTTAATTACAATTTTCATATTAACTACTAAAGTACATGCGTAGTGGTGGTTACTTCTAAAGTACTATGCATTATTGTTTATTATTACTGCCAGTGACTCACGTTTCTTGTAAAAACGATTGAGAGAATTTCAACTTTCAAAAGTGTATTGTGAAAAGAAAAATTGAAATAAAAAGCAAAGAGCTGAAACTGGAAAAGATACGCTTTGCAATGAAACTATTATTATAATACTCAAACTATTAATGTGTATATGTTTACAATACTAATGTGTGTGTTCACAATTCTACAATATGTACATAAAATGTTAGTGAAATTGACGAAATCGCGATTAGACTATTTAACTCTGCTAAAGACTTGTGAGATCTCGAGAATTATAATTCATCCATATCTCAAGATATAACCTAAACAAAAATTGGAACTTAATCTTCATTTTAAAAGTAATGAGTATCGTATTAAGTTTGAGATAATGCAGGAAATCACAAAGTAATAATTAGAACAAAAATGTAAGTTTAGTGAGAGAAGAAGGAAGAAAACAACTTGCACGGACAAGAATAATCAACGCGAAAAATTACGAACATCGAAACGAATTCAGTGCGAAATAGCTTCGTCGGGAAGAGGATATAGAGAAAGAGAAACTTTATTATCGCGTTATCCGCTTTTCTAATTACATCCACGAATCGCTCTTTCGTTCCAATAAGAAACTTCGTTGACCCAGATTCGAAATTTGAATATTCGATTACATCCTATTGAACCTTACTGTTTAACAATCTCCGATAACATCAATATTAGTGTTACACCCTTGATTTCCATCTTCATAATCACCTTAAGTAGCAAGACTCTTGCGAAAGATTTTCGAAGCAGTAGTTTCCTTCGTCTGAACATTGTTCGAAAACAAGATTTATCTGCCATACGATCGTGGCTTTGACTCTGCTTTATATTTCTGTAACTCCCATTTTAATAAACAGACAGGAAATTTCTTAACACAAAGTTGAAACGAGAAGTTACACACGTTATTAACAGGAAACAAAATAAAAACAGCTAACAGGAAATAAAATGAAAGAGTGTTAAAATAAAGAATTAATTAAATGATGAATAAAAATGAAATAGAAAATTTTAAAATTCCTACAAATTAATTTAAAAATTGATGATAAAATGAAACAATTAGAATTACGTTATAAAGGAAAGAAGAAATTTAAATACTCGATTGTGCCTTGATTCTGCTTTCATACCCTGTTTTATCCTTCCATTTAACGATCTCATAATAATAAAATATTAGGAAATAGAAACAGGAAATAAAATAAAAAAAAAGTGTTAAAATAGAAAATCAATTAAATGACGAATAAAAATGAAGTAAAAAGTTTTAAAATTCCTACAAATTAATTTAAAAATTGATGATAAAATGAAACAGTCAGAAAAGACAGATACTTCGATTGTTGCAACATACGTTATAAAGGAAAGAAGAAATTTAAATACTCGATTGTGCCTTGATCCTGCTTTCATACTATGTTTTATCCTCCTATTTAACGACCTCTCATAATATTAATATTAATATCAAGGGAACGTTACAACTTTGATTTCCTCTGCGTCAAGTAGCAAAATGTTAAGTAGCAAGATTCTCGCGAAAGATCTCCTCCAAGCAGCGAGATAAATGTCGAAGTTATTGTTAGCTGATAACGCGCCTCGGGCAGAGTGAAGAGAGCAATAAGAGTCTCGTGACACAGCTTCCGGATAATAGAGCAAGCAGTTTAATGAGAGATTCTACTGAGAGATACTTACTCATGTCATTGTCTGCATGATGGATAACGATCTTGATACTTTCTCCATCGACGAGGCTTCCTTGTCGCGCTAACTCACGATCTTCGGCTGCAACCCTATTCACTGCCGATGGGGGAGCCACTTTCGTCGCACCTGAAGAACTCGCAGACGCCAACACCTTTATCGCGTTTATATCCGGTCTGAAATCAAAGTGTCACAAGTCGATTTTTACAGAGAGATGCGGAAACATTGATGAACGGGCGAAAGATGAACGAGAAGAACTAATCATGCCTCTATTATACGTGTACGGTGGCTCAGGAAAATATATGAATTGTTACAGAAGCCTATAGAATACCTATAGAAGAATTTCCGTACGTATGTTATATACGTTGTACGAAACATTTCGAAATTTAATTATTAACGCTGCGATGAGACACGACTGTCATGGTTATGAAATTTGAGATCGTATTAAAAGATGTATGTATGTAACATCTGATGAAAAATTAGTAGATGTACAGTATGAATAATATATTACATGTGATAATTATTACGTACTACTGTATATATACATAATAAATATTATGCATTATTGTGTAATATTTGTATGGTATAATTTTTATGCAATAATTCTACATAACATCTAATTACAATTATGATATGCAGTCGTGTCTTATTAGAATAAGAAATTTCACAATATTTTTGATTAACTTAATTTTGTTTTAAAATAAAATATTTTGTACATCAAACATAATATGTTCCTAGTTGGATTTTGTATTATTATCGTGATATTATTTATTACATTGTTGAACAGCAAATAATAATCAAAAATAATACCAAATAAGCAAATAATTAAAAATTAAATGCCATATTGGAGAAGAATTATATTCTAAATATATATAATTTAATATTTAGAATATTTATAAGAGATATTGTATAATACTAGGATATTTTTGAAAAAAATCAAAAAATATACGCGTTTACAATATTACAATAATAATATATTTTCACACTATATACCGCGTCGCTGTTTGTTTCTGTCGCACAGAATTATTAATGCGTGAATCATAATGTACGACCTCAGTTTTACTATAATCCGCGAATTGCGTCACATTAGTCACATAGTCGAATCGGAACATAATGCAGAACGTTACTAAATTTCGTTTCGTTTCGCCTCGGTTTCGATAATTAATCGCGTGTAGCACAAATCGATCACTTTGGGTAAATTGAAACGATTCGAAATTACGAGAACAATCATGATTTGCACGAGAAGTGCGTTGGCTTCCATCTCTTTGAACTGAGTTTAATTGCACGTGTCGATGGAAAGATAAACAATTTTGATACTTATTTATGGGATAGAATATACGATATACTTTCTTTCAACAACAATCGCGTTATTGAATCGCGTTGACTTTTTTTTTTTTTTCTTAAACATTGCGAAAAAGAAAAGAAATCTGAAACTGTAACGAGTTCCATCCCATCGTCGGAACAAACGCAAATTCGTAATATTACAAACCAATTAACTTCAGGTTAGAGCATACGGGTCTAACGAACTGAATTGAATGAAAACGGAGCCAACATCGTTCTCGACTAGTCGAGATACAGCAACAAATTCCGTTCCCCTGAATTTCCGCGTACCAAAACTCAGCCGTAATTGCAATCGTATCCTCTTACAATTCTGCCTCGCTTAGCAACGCCATCATCGTCCGTTCGAATTAGCATAGAGAAAACATATCGATTTATGTGGACAATTTGTTCATCCCTCTCTTATTTCTCAGAGATCCTAATTGAATCGGCGAATTTGAGAGCATTACACGTTTTGGAAAATATGCGTTTTGAGATATACTTGAAAGGATAACTTTTTAGTCTTTACAGTACTGTTCTAATTCAAGTGCAATCGTGTGATGAACAGATGAATATTCGTACTTGCGTGTACTATCTGCGATTAAATTTTATCGTGAGTCGTTTTTGTGGAAAAATACAGAAGAATGAACATATTACAGGGGAAGTTTAGTGCTCGAATAGTGAAATTAAAATGTCCTGTTGCTTCGTTACAAAGTTACAACAAAAATATGAAATTCGAAATACAAATTAATATTAATAATGTTCTCTTAGTTTAATACGAGACAAGTTATGGTATGTACTACGTAAAGCATATTTACTATCTTTGTGCATAACTATACTACTCTTACTGTAATTTTGGAAGCAGAAATTTACAATGTAAAAATATCTAAGCGAGACGAATTAATTCTTTACACGCCACTAGGTTGATATTAATCTGATATTAAATATTATTACATTGATATTAAATCTGCATTGATAAATGTTCTATCTGTGAGTATATTCTAAGAAATAAAAGAGATACTCTAAAAACATTTGCTCGAATAATATTATAGCTATATGTATTATATGTATTATAGTTATAATAATAATATTTTATATATCTACACCTAAAATCTATTCTTTACACATGACTATTCTACCAGAAATTTCTCCTTTAAATTTTTAAAATTTTTTTAACGAAGCGTTTATGGACTTTCCTCTACGTGACATTTTAGTTTCATTATTTGAAGACTAAACTTCTGGATATTGTGTAATACGTTCATTTTAAATCATTTTAAATCAGTTCTCTTGGTTATTATTAAAATCCGCTGTTGTAACGAATTAAAAACATTATAAAATACCTGCAAGTGCAAACATTACAATAAAATTTATATGATTTCTTAATTTTCATGATTCGATTATCGCTTCTAATATTGAAGTACATGTTTGAATGAAGATTTTCGAAACAGGTATTTGACTATAAAAATGGAATTGCGAGTGTTGAATGAACTGTAATGTTATATGAATAACATTTGAAGGTTACAGAGTGAACTTTCGATATTAAATTCCAATCGGACTTATGAGCACTAGTCTCGAATAAAATATCTAAAAAAAAAAAAAAACAAAAAGATTATAAAAATGATTTAAATAACATATCGCATTATCTGATGTTGTCTTGAAATAATTTTACGTTAATTCACAAACTATTTGATTGTTTCACTATCAAATAAAATAACTTCTCGTTTCATTTTGCATTCTACATTTGTTTCTGTGTGCATAATAATATTTCAAGTAGTTCTTTCACCTTCTGCTTACTTTATTTCAATGATTTATCGACCCAAGGTAAATCTACCTCTCTTACCATTTATTTTTCGAATAAAACCAGCAAAATTAGTTGAAACGATCCGTTATTTGTTTCAAATAATCCCGACGAGTACGTGCAGATTGAACATTGCTCCTGTTGATACTATTCTTCGTCTCGAAGCATTTACACTTCAGTTCAAACATTTTTCGGAAGTTGCTAATTCTGTAACTGCACCCGTTTCTCGGCCCACCGATTTAATTAATCCGCATCCCGAGCGGAGCACTTTAAACGACGCAGCTACTTTCGAATGCCTTCGCCACGCTCGAGAAGATCGAGAGTGGCTTTAAGCGTGGGTTCATGCTCGAAAAGCGCTGAATTAAGTGAAACACGGGTATTTCGCGTAGCGTCTGCTCGACCTGCTTGAGATTCGAACAATCGATACGACCGATTTGAATATATACCACGGGTGGAAAGAAATCCGGGACGGCGACGATGGTTGAGCGTTTCGTTGAGAGAAACGAGCAGAAAAAAAGAAGAGAAAGAAAAAGAAGAAAGAAAGAAAAGAGCGAGAAAAGGTAAAACTGCGAGAAAATCGCTGGGATACGTTGTCGCGAATCATCGTGAATCCTCCCAGTATAATCGCGCGAACCATTTTTCAACAACCGAGAAGAATTCAACGGGAAAATACACGGCGGGAATTTTAATCGTTTCGACGAAAATCTCCGTCAGCTGGAACGCTTCTGATATCGCGGAACTCGAAAATGTTTCTCTTTGAAGAGAGCGTCGGCCAGTGATTTTAATTTCCCGGTGCGGTTCTGATTGGCTGATTTTCCAACTTGCCAGCTCTTTGCTGTAACAGATTTCAATACTGGACTTTTCAGATATCGTGTCGCGTTCTATAAACAGTTCGATAGAAATGGAAATTTAGAGAGTTTGAGAAACGTTGAAATCTTTTCAGTGAAATTTCACGTACATTTAAAATATATGCTGTCGTGTGTGTATTGTAATATATTGTACGTATAAAGATATATACATACTTTCGAGAGTTTTGCTAACAAAAAAACAATGATACAGTTTTGTATTCACTAAGATTTTTCAGTGTTATAAAGTGAAAATGACAAGACCGGTAAGCTAGATGTTACCTTATGATGAATTTGATTAACAAAAATGTTATTAATTAATCAGAAAGTCTTCGCGGAGAATTTGGTTCATAATTGCGACTAACTTCTTTTTTTACTGTTAAAAAATATGAAAAAATTCTGAGATACTTATTAGTATCTCTGCTTTAACACGATCGGTCCTTGGATCAAATATTTGAGGGAATAATCTATCAGCAAAAGTAGAAATTTACTTCGAAGAAATTCAAGAAAGAAATTAAACAATTGCTATAGATTTGTATGAATTATGAGGAAATATGGGACACTCGTTGGCCAATTAACCGTGTACACGTTTTTTGTCAACTAATGTCAAGAACTAAAAGTCATAATTCATATAGTTTCGTTTGTTTTCGTTCGTATCTATCCTTGTTGTGGAGTTGGTCAGGTACTTTTTTCGAAACTTTTGCAGATAATTTTCGGTTTAATTAAGAAAGTTTCTATAGTATCTTCTCCCACGACAGAGAAATTATGAGAGAAGGAACGGATTTATCGGCCAGAAAAACCAACTTGCTCGAATATCTTCTCAGAGAAGTCGCGGGGATAAAATTCTGCGAGAGCATAAGCTTCTCTGTATTACGAATTTAATATTAAAATATTAAAATCGATTAAAATTTTTCTCCAGCTTGCCGTTATCTGTAACGTCATTCATCAAATAAAATCGCTTTTCGAAACGTTCAGATATCTCTTTAAAAGTATTTTAATTACCGCGGTGATTATCCATCGATATTATTATTATTAGACACATTGAAATGAGAGAAAAATGTACGAGATATATAGGTAACAATTAATAATAAAACATTTAACTTGAAGTATTTTTCAATTTAGTAAAAGATTTTTCGACCAAACTCTTCATGTGTTTTTTCTTTAAATTTCTTTTAAAAATGTACCAATATTCTCCGTAAATTCAAAATTATTTTTTTATTCAATATTCAAAATTGCGTTTGTTTTTTTTCAAATATACAAAACTGGAGTTCGCGTAAGCTGTTGCGATTTATTGTACGTACGTGACATTTAAAAAACCGAAGATGGCATTGTAGCTTTGAAAACTTTTTAATTCTTCGCAACTTTTAGTTTTATTTACTGGAATTTTTTTATATTCGCGATATATTTCCATGACTAATCGCGGCAATCCTTGTGACAATCGTTCTGTATATATTCATATTTCCCGCATATTTTCGAAGGGATAAATAATTAGGTAGAAAAGTTGCCATCGATTTCATATATTTAAATACAAGAACTATTCGAACTATTCGAACTATACTTCGAGTTTTTGCTAGTACGTTCACCAATAATGCCTACGCGAAAATATGCGCGATACTTTATCGATTATTTGAAACCATTCTCTGACAAAACGTTGAACGACGTGATATTTAAAGCGACGAATGTTCAACGTAATAAACGTGCTAAAGATTTCGGAGATGATTTAGTCTGAAACGTTTCTCTAGATAATGATAGAAAAAATGTAAATTGTAAAAGAATTGTTACTAAAGGTAGAATTTCTTTTCTGTATTATATATATATATATAGATACTAAGAAAAGGAATCTAATTTTTAACGTAAGTGGCAAGAAAGTAATTTCAAAATTCAAATACTATCAGTCAGTCGTCTTTTTATTTCAACTTGAACTACCGGAGGTTGATTTTAAATACAAAATAATGTATAATGTATAAAATTTACACTGATATATTTTTAATTTTCAATATGAGTTTTCAATATAAGATATTACAAGATAAAAGCTTGTGCTTGCTATATTTTTACAAATGTTTCACTACTCCTTGCACTTTAATGGAAGCTTTATACTTTAGTTGTCAATAGTTTAATATAAAATACAAATTTTCGAAAATATTGAATATACCAAAATATACTGTCATCTAATTAAAATTAGACTTCTGATTTCTTTTTATAGAAAATTGTTGATTTATCATCTATTTTAATAAGATTTGTAACTTAATTTTTAACTTGGAAACTTTCTCAACAATGCTATGTTAAAGTATTCTCGAATTAGTGTCAGAATAAAAAAAAAATAACGAACCATAATTTATCATAATCGATAACGAGCTATAATATTTTAATCGAAATTCGTATTATAATATATTAGCTGCAATATGTATATTATAATGTATAGTATTCATTTTGGACATTTTCATCAATGATGTATTTTGAAATAAATTACCTAACATTTTCATTGATAAGAATTTTTAAATTTGGCAGTGAAAACATGTGAATCGTTCAACGTTGGCAGTTGGACATTCTGTGAGTCTCACTGTGTGTGTAGTTGAAGAAATTTCAAGACTTAATTAATTATAAATCTTAGTACTAATACATCTGTAATTGTAATTGAAAAAATTTCTAGATTTAAATTAATTAGAAATCTTGGTACGAATACTTCTCCAATTCACTGTAATTAATTTAAATCAATTTTAATTCAAATTAATTACGAATCTTACAAACTAATAACTCCTACATTTTAATTAATTAGAAATTAATCGGTACGAAAACTTCTCTGACCCACTGTAATTGATTTTAATTCAAATTAATTACAAATAAAATAGAAAAATAAAAATAGATGGTAAATTTCTAATTTAGTGACTTTTCCCAAACACTAAAACAGACTGTCTGTCATAATAATTTTTAATATGATGTTTCTTCCTTAAAAAATATAACAAGAAGTATATCGACTTGTCCCGATTGATTTCTCGTCCTAGCTTCTAGCTAGGGGAAAAGCCGCTAAACTAAGAAATTCACCAAATAGACAGTCGATTCGAGAGAATCTCACATTCGACGCTGAAAGTCTCTAGCACAATTAGCAGAAGCACCGTGCTGACGAACCGAAACGACCGTGCCTGACTCTGTGTACCCAAAGTGCAACCATAACGTCAGCTAACCTACTTTCACGATCGTGTCAACCTCCCGAAAACGAAGCAGCCTTCATCTTCCAGGATAATGTAATTCCCGGGCGTAATTCGTAAGTGGGCAAACCTAATGAAAATCGAGAAACAGCCTCTCGGTCCTCGGATATTAATAACGAGCCCCGGTTGCCAGGGACGGGCCGCTGAGAATTCGCAGAGATCTCCGAATGGGGGATGTGCGGAACTGTGATAAACCGTTCCACGGAGGAAACGAGGCTGCGAAGGTTAGGGTGTGGAACGTATTCGTGGGAGATTGCATAGGTGTGGCATTAATTATTCGTCTAGTGGCGGGAACGTCGTGTTTGCGATCTACTTGACTTTTTGCCAGTTCCGCCAACTCCGGCTGTATGCACTTACGCGAGAGGGAGGAAAAGGGCGGAAATGCTGGTAATTTCCCACTCACGGATCCCTCCGCCGGGAATTAGACCGCTTTTTAACGCTTTAATCGTCCGGCGTCTTGCGCCCCTCGCCAGAGAAACAATTACAAGATACGGGTTTGCACAACGTTTTCGGGCGCAACGTGTATACAACTGCCAGTTTTTAAATGAAATAGCGTACCAGGATGCCCCCCTCGAATATCTGCCGTTGTTTCTGGAGATACGACAAGATTTTATCGACGAGAATTATTTGGCACAGAGGAAGTCACAACGTGGCAGTAATGATTTTTTTTTTTTTGTAGGAGTTTTGAAGATTTCAAGCTCATTTCCACTTTTCTTAAGTGGAGTGATATATATATTTTGTGGCCATTAATCAATGCAGCCCGACATTATTCTCTTTAAAAAAGTGTCGATGCAAGTCGAAAAATGATTGGTTTAAGAAATGTTCTAAATTTAATTTTATAAAATCTGTCACCCCTGTCTTCTCTCGTTTTAATGATAAATTTTATAGAATTAAGGTATTGTGATCTATGTATATATGTCGAAAAATTGATTTTATAAAATTTAAGACGTTGTCCCTGTTTTTTTATCGTCTTAACAATGAATTTTACAGAATGAAGGTTAAATAATATTTGGATAATAATTTTTCGATGTACATTGGTTAATGCCTTTTTCTTATTTAATACCTACATATGTTTTTTGAAATTGTTTCAAACTTGATCAATACAATGATAACAATCTCATTGTATCTCATCGTATCTCATTGTAGTGATTAATAAAAAGTCAAAATATTTGATATAATAATTACGTAATATTCATAAAAGTTTGGTGCAATTATTATTAATTATTATTAAAAAGTATAATTAATATAATTTATTAGCGTAATAATTTAATTATTTTATAATTTGAAGAATCGTATCGTTACGTTCCTCTTAATATCACAATCATTTAAAAAAATTATACTCTAAACTAATTTTTCTACAGAGTTATAATATCTCTCATTAATAAATGAGCCTTTTGTAATTTATCTCATAAATATTTCTGTAGAGATAAATGTAAAAGCTCTCCAGATACATCTATATATTCTGATCAATTTATTATTTCAGCAACCAATAAATACAATGTAATTGCATCATCAATTCATTAGTTAATTCTAACTTTACACAACATTGCTTAAGCAATATTTTACATGTGTATTTCGTGAAATTAAACGAATTTACGTTCATCATTGAAAACATTTAACTTCATTTTGCAACGGTTCATCTTTTAAAAGTTAGAGATATTGTTTTTAAACTTTTAATCGGTTGTATAATTATAGAAAATTAATTATACAAGTTTACAGTTAATTACTCTTGTTTATCATAAACTGTTATTCTAAGATAAGCGAAATATTCTATAAAAATAGGACGTACCTCTACGAGGTCAAATATTTTTATGACTTTCATACTATCAACAAATAAACTGTTATTTTGCTAAATATATCTTAATGTTTCTGCATAGAAAATTTCTATATGAAAAACAATTGTATGTATGAAAGAAACTTATAATTCAATGTTAAAAATTGTTTAAACGTCTCTAGATTTCTAAAACAAGTATATATACTTAAAGTTATTTAATTTTGTCTAAGCAACGAAATTTACTTTTATCTTTTACTGCTTTGTTTAATTATAGGCATTAATTTAATTGTACATTAATATGAAATTATTAATCATTGTTATTAAAATTAAAACCATATCAAAAATATAATTTTTTACGTTACTATCTACTGTTGACAGTTCACAAATAGTAATCAAGTTATTTGTAGGACAAACGAAATTTAAAGCAATATGTTCACCATGTCAAGTTATATACTAAAAGATTTTATTTTACTTTGATAACTTTCTCACAAATCGGTCCAAATTATGAAATTAAAGAATTTTAAAATCAGAAAATGGATATAGTATACAAAAATGCACGAGGCATCCAAAATAAAGTATGTTTGTTGTAATTTTTTAATTACAGAAATAAAATCTGTATTAACTTCTGTAGTTATGTTCATAAAAGTATAAATTTGAATAAACGAAACAACGAATAAAATAATTTAAATTAAACATAATAGTGACTAATATTAATGGAACTTTAAGTTCAACTGATAAAGTACTTTTTCTTTTGAGGGTTAAAATTTGCTATTTCATACGTTTTTCATTTTTATTTCTACAACTTTTACATTTAAATTTAAAAAAAACCGACGTTGGAAAGAGTGGAAAATTTCACTCACAATCAAATATGTTTTTAGCGCGCCACGTGGGATTTTATTACTCTCCATTTCGTAATTTATTGATTTTAGCACGATACAATTCTTGAGCAAACATTTCGAACACGTACAATGTGACATCTCTGTGACAATATACTGCTCACCATCTCACGCTACGATATGACAATTTCATATAAAAACGTGATATTTCTAAAGCATAGAAATTTCAGCTATAAAAAATTGGAGAAGTTCATTTTTCATAAATAATGCATCATCTTACAATTAAATATTGAATAATAATGTAATTAGAGCAAACATGTCTTTTATAAAAGAAAAAAGTTGGAGTTAAATGAAAAGAAAGAAGTGATTAAAATGCAGCAATAATTATACAATATAACATATAATTATTTACCAATAATTCGTATAATAATAAAATTATGGTTTCTTAATTATAAGAAAATTTAATATTTTTCGTTCGTATGGAATAAATGAGATTATAAATTTTCAATTTATTTCCGGAATCTTTGTTCCACGTCCTGGAATGAAAGAAGAAAATACAGAATGCCCTTTTGTAAAGACACTCCACACATTTATCATTACAAGTATCTTTCTGGAACATATTTCTTTTCAAATAGGTTTTGTCTTTGAACTTCCATGCGTTCTTGTATCAAGAAGAAATTGAAATCTCGAAGATGTTGAGATCTTCAAACTATATATATTTGGAAAATATGATTTATGTTTTATAAAAATAGACATGTGAGATATATTATAAAAATATAAAGATATAGGTATAAATATGTGAGAAAGCTAATAAATGAATGCCACGAAAGATTTAAAAATTTGGAGATTAAGATTTTGGAAGAAATAACAAACAAATAATAATTTCAATAATATAAATTTTATTTTATGTATAAGATATAATTTCAAATAAATGTAAAATTTAAATATAAACAGAATTTATATTATTGAACTATTGTAAAATAATACAAATTATTCGATACTATGAATAATTCAAATGAATAAATATTTTTTCATGGTATATTATTTTTTTCATATCACTGAAATTTTTCATAGTTAAAAATCAAAGTTATAATTGTAATATTCTTGTTCTTCAAAAAAAAAAAATTGGTTTAATTGAAGAGATAAAATGATGCTCCAAACTTTTCAGCGAGAAAAACGCAATTAAGATATGAATTAACAATCAATAAAGAAATGAACGATATTTTTTCATATTATTCGGTGCAAATTATAAAAATTTTACAAACCGCTGAAAAAATTTAATTATACTAAAAAAATACATGTTAACATAAATAAATAAATGCAATATTCTCGAAAGTTAAGAGATTCGAAGTATAATTCAGAGAACGTTATTCGATTCGAAAATGAAATTCACTCTCCTCCGAATTGATGTTCCCTAAAAATAAATCTTGTTTCTTCAAAGAGAAAATATTTTATTTGTGGAAAGGAAATCTTCGTGGATGTAGAAAAGAAGTTGAGCCTGAACACATATGTAGCAAAAGTTCCTGTTTCATCATGTACAAATAGAAAGAGAGAGATAGGGGGAGGAGGAACTGTATGCGAGTATTTTGTGATACAATATTTATTGGCATGACTCAACAGAGTCGAACTTCAGAAACAATGAAAATCAAATTAACGAAAGATTGAATTACAAAGAATTTGTTACTATTTCGTTTTCATTGCCAAATACGAGGATATTATGTTCTCATAAGTTAGGAAACAAATCTTTTACAAATGATCAAAAAATATTTAAAAAAAGATAAATTTTGTATTCAATTTCTACACACATATTTATCTTTTACTTACACTGTCCCTAAAATCGTGATACAACCGATCGAAGAGTTTAAAAAGAATATAAGAAAGAACGGAATATTTTCATTTAAGACCATTTTCGATAATATCGAGTCAAGTAGAGTATATATTTTGTAATAAAAAATATTTTATTATTTATTTCATATTTATAACAGTATATACAAATTATATCTATCTTTGCAGTCAATGATTATTTTTACTTTATAATGTTATTTTAATTTCGTAATAATAGCATCACTGATATCATATCGATTTTACTTTCCTGTAATTATGCACTGGTGTCAAAAAATCAAGGTTATAAAATTATTTCGTACCTGTCGAGGTCATGTATGTTAGTGATAGAATTTGTGGATAAACTTCTACTGTGTTACTGTTAATTTAAGATTCTCATTAGCGCGCGTGTCGCACAAACCGTGTTACTATGTGTAATGTGCAAACAATCAGGGATCTACTTGTTGTTTGGTTTAGCCTCTCTTGTATCATCGTCACTTTCCTAGTCTCTCAGCTATTGAGATGGAAATAATTATGATAAATGACGAAGAAGTTATTAACAACTGTCGAATTTTTTTTCACAATTACACCTTTTGTTTATAAACTTATATGGGATTTGCATTATGGAAAAATCTTACAAGGTAAATTTCTAGTTTAGTAGCTTTCGCCTATTTCGCTATCGTTTCTTTGATAAGAGGTTCATTTTATCATTAAAATAAAAAAATCAGTTCGGAGGAGATCGACAAAACCTAGTCTTTTCTTTTTTTTACTTTAAAAAGAGAATTTTGATTTAATAGATGAATTCAACATATTAATTACGAATTGCTTGTTGTCCGAAATTATGTCAATATCGATTGAACCTTCACATTTGATAAAATAAATGAATTAACGTGTAGGATATACATATTATACTTTATCAAATAGCTGTGTTCTCAGTTAATATTTATTAATCAAATGCGGTAAACTACGAATATTATTGACGTGATTATATTACTATATTATAAATGTGTATGGAATAAATTAGTTTATCTAGAGAAAAAGAAAGTAATTCTGTTTTAAAAAATTTTAAAAGAGCATTAATTATCATCTATTGAAATTCATTTCTTATATTTCGTACACATTTAACTTTTTAATAATAATACTATTATATTATTGTTATATGTATAAGTCATTTTCGTAAAAAGAATTTAACATGCATCTAAATTAAAATCTTACGAATCGTTCATATAAAAAAATAACTTAGCATAAATTTGAATTAGATTGAAAGAAAGGTATTTTTTGAATATTCTTTGAATATTTGACGGTTGTATGACGTAAAGTCAGATTAATTAAATTTAATCTCCACTTACGCCGAGAAAGATATAAAGCATAACAGGATTAAATGAAGATTTATATACACTCTATAATTTATAGTTTCTTGTTTATTTTGAAACTTATTTCGTAAACTAACATAAGTTTATGATTAGAACTAACCACGGAAATTTCCACGCTTCCCCACGTTTCTTCATTAGTTTAGCAAATGAAAATAACCGTTTGTAAATATTTGAACAGTATTTTACAATTTCTTGCTAAAGGAAATGTTATAATTGTTATATAATCGTACACGTATAATAATAGAAAATAAATTTCACAAATAAAATTCGTTGAAATTTATGATAAAGTTGAAACAGTAATTTAACAAGCCTAAATATAGCGTTATTTGTGTAACTGTAATAATTATCTATTTTTCTTATTGAAATTAGAAGAAAATATTACGAGAAAAAACATGAATGATTCAATGTAGACTACTTACATACATACATAATGATTAGAATAGCAAATTCATATTTTTGAAAATATAATTAATAAAATAAATTTTAACTGTTTTATTATACTGAAATATTAGTTGTTTAGTTATAGAATAATATAGTTTCTAAAATATATACATAACTATTTATATTTCTTTCTTTTTATATAATAGTTATACTATAGTTATACTATATTCTTTGGTAAGAATAAACTCGACACTTTTGGAAGAATATATGAAAAAAGATTTGTATAGAGAGGACGTGCAAATATATTTAAAAAAAAAAGAATGTGCCAATAAAATTCAATTCACTCTCGAGTATTTAAACTTGCTCAAAACTTACATACCAAGAACCAACAGAATCGAATTGAAGTTTACTAACAACTTAAAGTTAGGACAGAAGATGACATTTCATTTTTCTCAAATTTGAAAAGAAATTTGTGCGAAATAAATAAATTGCGTAAATTCATACTTCAAAATAGTGTGGCGTACTAATAATCCTCAGTATAAAGTACGAACTCACTACTTGTTTCCAACAGTTACAATAATAGCTGACGGAGCAGTTAGAATAATAGCTAATTCGGTGTTGTCTTCAAATAAAATTATCCGAAGATAGCTGATTTATGCATTAAAGCGTTGTTGAGTAGTTAAAGTAGTACTCACAGTTGAGAGCCCCTTCGTCTGGTGCGTCGTTCTTCGTCAGGACCCAAAACAGGTGGAGGCACCACTTTTGGTGGAACCACTGGCACAGGGGATGCTTCCAAGTTCATCATACTTTCATCTTCAGCACCGACATCGTACGGCATCACCGGCTTCACTGCTCGAAACGATGATCTACGAACGGTCGGTCTTTCCTCTGGTTTCCTGCCACCTGGCAAAAAGAAATTTTCCATTCGTACAATCATCTACGTTCTTTTAATTTATATACTAAACGACTAACGAAACTCGGAATAAGAGAAATTGGAATTGGTAAATTTAAATAACAACGACAGTGAATAAAAATTAATGCAAAATTAATTGATAAAGAATGAATATTAATCCAGCTGGTTATTAAATGTCATTGAACATTGAAAATTATAACAATTTATTTATTATTAATTATTTAGTTTCGGTGTTCTCAATTTAATTAAATTTCAATACTAATTTCTATTACAAAGGATATGAAATAGAGGTAAAAATCTTGAATTAAATACAATATGTAAATTACGACTATATAGAACGATATTATTTGAATTTTATTTCTATTTTTTGTGAATAGAATATTATTTGTTCACCTGTTAAGAACCAGCCAAGATATAATTTTTTATGTTATCGAATCTTGAGTTTTAATCTATTATGAATTTATCTAATATCCTTTTCATTACTATTTTTTTCAATTTATTCCACAATTTTATAATTATACATTTCAAAAGAAATGTAAGTATTTGTAATATTATGATGAATTATTGCTCGGCCCTTAATGGATTAATATGTGTGCCATAAATTGTCTCTTATTCGATCCTGATTTAATCAATTTTCGCTTTAACTGATTACATTTTAAATACAAATATTGAATAAATAAGGAAATATATTAAAAAGAAGCAAATTAACAAAATTAATAAAATAAATTTTTCCTTATCGAAAGAGTTTAATTCCGTAGTAAAACTGAACATTTTTGTTCTCACTCTTCTGTAGAAATATAAAGAAATAAACACTTTCTTAAAGAGTTCTAAAGAATTTTTAATTCAATTATTATTGAATTAAAAGTAAAGAATTGATTTAAAGAATTCTCAATTCCAGAAATTTTATTATTCAATCGTGATCCAATTTTCTTCACCATCATTTAAAGATGTAGATATTAATTAAAATGTAGTATTCTAACGCGATAGGATATTAAAAAAGAAACTTTATTAATAAATAATTAAATATTTAACGTATATGTAAGAATATTTTCAAATAAAGATACGTTCGAAATGTTTTTGCCATTTTGTATTCTCTATTCAGGGAGCTAGTCAAAGGAACGCCTCAGTAAATTAAGATCTAAAAAATACAATAGCTCCGAGTGGGGATAAAAATGAAAGAAGGATAAGCCATTCGGAAAGCGAAAGAGCACTTGGAACTACAATAAAATATATTGAACAATACGATAATTCAACTGCCAATAATATAAAGAAAGGAGACTGAAATTGCTTTGTCAGCTGAATTTAAATAAAAGGAGAAAAGAGGAATAAAAGTTATTGATTTCTTATATGAATAAATATCCAATATTATCCAGTATTATTTTTAATATTGTATGTACATATTGTACAAATGAAGTACACTTTCAAATTAATCAGTGATTGATTATGTCGAATTGATTAAAAAGAGGTTGGGTATATTTTAATAAGTCAATGTAATATCTCTTTTATCAATTTATGATAATACTTTTAAATAATATGTTTAATAATAATATTTGTTCATACTTTTTATAATTATTTATTTGATTCGTATTCTTATCTGCTTTATTATTATTATTATTATTATTATTATTATTATGTGTACAATTTTTACATTTTATTTTATTTTTCGTCTATTTCAGTGCTTTATCATTCTATTATTTGTCATAAATAATTGAAAGAAAATAATTTGAAATAAAATGATCCAACTCTTTTGAGTCATTCACAACTTGATGATAGCAATTGAGAATCAACATTGTACGATAACACGTATTCAATATATTTTTTCCCCTGAGTTCTTGCAATTAACACTGTCTGAAGTTTTTTTTAAATAATTTATAATGTGCGGTATATTATTTATAATATTAAAGCCAAAATTTCGAATCTTTGTATAATATTATAATTCTAACTTTATAATATCGCTTCGTAATATTTATGGTAGAATTATGTTCTCTGAATACCCTAAACTCCCTGAGATTATGCACCCTGTTTCAAATGTAATCCAAAGTGTCGTGGTTACTTATGGCTCAAAGGTATTACTCAAGGATTAATCTCTAATGTTTGTAATGTCAAAAACAACTTTTCAGCTATTGGTGATTTAAAGTTATTCTTGGTATATTTGTTTCATCGTTCAAAACAGATTGATGTTTTTCGCACGAAAAATTCCTGTTTCTAATAATAAATAAAATTTAAATTATTTCTATTAGTAAGTTCTATTACTTGTTCACTCTATATAAATGTTTCAAAACAAAAATTTGTAAAAATATGCTTGCTACAAAATAATTCGAACATCTATAGTAACTTCTCACGAAAGTATCATGTGTGTCACATAAAACGTTTTAAAATTTCATTAATGTTGTAAAAATTGACAATTAGTAAGACTGGTGAAGTCTGAAATAAATTTAAAACTTATATTTTACAAATAGAAATTACAAAACATTTAACGGTATATTATTTCGCAGCATAGTAAAAATATTTAAAAATTTACAAGATTAGAAATTGGCAAAAATTAAAGATAGTTTTACCATTTGAGTGTATTTTTAACTATCATTGTTGGTGTAAGCTTTTAACTAATAATGTCGTAACTAGACTGCGAATTCCTATGCATTTGTAAAAAGATTTTAAATTACAAAATTGCACAAAACGCACGATAAAAAAATATCCAAAGGCACATTTTTTCATCCAGAGATTGCTTTTTACATTTTTATGCAAATTACGTTCCCAAAGATACAAATCTGCATGAAAGTCCACAGCCTGCTCGCTATCAAACATGCACAGTTCCATTTCAAGAGTCGTACGATAATTTCCGCAATTACGGCCGGATCTTCTTAATCTGCTTGCTTCCGCGAAGGCTTTCCAATCAAATTAAGCCCCCAAATACCGCGTAACAAGCGCGTAAATTAATTAGAACGACGTTCACCTCGTTACAAAGTATTTCGACTGTTACAGATTAAAGTTTGAGTTACAGATCCGACCAAAATTAGATGAAGCTAGGCCCGGGCCAACTTGTGGACATACATACATAGATGTGACTAACTACGAGCGGTACTTCATGAAGGAAGTTAAACTCGATTACGTCCGCAGGACTTTCGTCCGGTCTGGTAAGGATCGCAAAAGGCAGCGAGATAATCGAATGGCCCCCCCGTCCTTTTGTAACTATCCTACGGCGATCCTTACGGTCAAAGGGCAATGTTCTCCTCTCATGTCTGCTCACCATGACAAATATTATGTCTGGGAACAATTTAAACAGATCAAGTTCGTGTATAAATTTATACAATACTCGGTAAGATTTGAAACAGTGAATATGACAGATTGTAATTTGGAGAACAACGACATAGTCTGTTCATTATTACTTTTGGCCCCTTTGGCGATTCGAGCATCTGATTGTATCGATATAGCGAAACAGTAAGATTTGAAACCGTGAATACGACAAATTGTCTGCTCACCATGACAAATATTACGTCTGGGAACAATTTAAACAGATCAAGTTCGTGTATAAATTTATATAATACTCGGTCAGATTTGAAACAGTGAATATGACAGATTGTAATTTGGCGAACAACGACATAGTCTGTTCATTATTATTTTTGGCCCCTTTGGCGATTCGAGTATCTGATTGTATCGATATAGCGAAACAGTAAGATTTGAAACCGTGAATACGACAAATTGTCTGCTCGCTATGACAAATATTACGTCTGGGAACAATTTAAACAGATCAAGTTCGTGTATAAATTTATATAATACTCGGTAAGATTTGAAACAGTGAATATGACAGATTGTAATTTGGCGAACAACGACATAGTCTGTTCATTATTATTTTTGGCCCCTTTGGCGATTCGAGTATCTGATTGTATCGATATAGCGAAACAGTAAGATTTGAAACCGTGAATATGACAAATTGTCTGCTCACTATGACAAATATTACGTCTGTGAACAATTTAAACAGATCAAGTTCGTGTATAAATTTATATAATACTCGGTAAAATTTGAAACAGTCAATATGACAGATTGTAATTTGGAGAACAACGACATAGTCTGTTCATTATTATTTTTGGCCCCTTTGGCGATTCGAGTATCTGATTGTATCGATATAGCGAAACAGTAAGATTTGAAACCGTGAATATGACAAATTGTCTGCTCACTATGACAAATATTACGTCTGTGAACAATTTAAACAGATCAAGTTCGTGTATAAATTTATATAATACTCGGTAAAATTTGAAACAGTCAATATGACAGATTGTAATTTGGCGAACAACGACATAGTCTGTTCATTATTATTTTTGGCCCCTTTGGCGATTCGAGTATCTGATTGTATCGATATAGCGAAACAGTAAGATTTGAAACCGTGAATATGACAAATTGTCTGCTCACTATGACAAATATTACGTCTGTGAACAATTTAAACAGATCAAGTTCGTGTATAAATTTATATAATACTCGGTAAAATTTGAAACAGTCAATATGACAGATTGTAATTTGGCGAACAACGACATAGTCTGTTCATTATTATTTTTGGCCCCTTTGGCGATTCGAGTATCTGATTGTATCGATATAGCGAAACAGTAAGATTTGAAACCGTGAATACGGCAAATTTTCTGCTCACCATGACAAATATTACGTCTGTGAACAATTTAAACAGATCAAGTTCGTGTATAAATTTATATAATACTCGGTAAGATTTGAAACAGTGAATATGACAGATTGTAATTTGGAGAACAACGACATAGTCTGTTCATTATTATTTTTGACCCATTTGGCAATTCGAACATCTGATTGTATCGATATAGCGAAACAGTAAGATTTGAAACCGTGAATACGACAAATTGTCTGCTCACCATGACAAATATTACGTCTGTGAACAATTTAAACAGATCAAGTTCGTGTGTAAATTTATACAATACTCGGTAAGATTTGAAACAGTGAATATGACAGATTGTAATTTGGCGAACAACGACATAGTCTGTTCATTATTATTTTTGGCCCCTTTGGCGATTCGAGTATCTGATTGTATCGATATAGCGAAACAGTAAGATTTGAAACCGTGAATACGGCAAATTTTCTGCTCACCATGACAAATATTACGTCTGTGAACAATTTAAACAGATCAAGTTCGTGTATAAATTTATATAATACTCGGTAAGATTTGAAACAGTGAATATGACAGATTGTAATTTGGAGAACAACGACATAGTCTGTTCATTATTATTTTTGGCCCCTTTGGCGATTCGAGCATCTGATCGATCTAGCGAAACAATAAGATTTGAAACCGTGAATACGACAAATTGCAATTTGGAGAAGACAAGATACAGTGCATTATCATTTTATCAAGATACAGTTCATTATTATTTTTGCTCTCTTGTGATTCGAGCATCAGATTGTGTCGACATAATGAAACAATAAAGTTTAAAACAATGAATATGAGAAATTATAGTTCGAGAAATATAGTGTGTTTGCCTTTACTTTTGTCTCTTGTTCGTGTTTTAAACGTTTTATTGTCCGAACGTTACGTTTCCTTTTGTTATTAAAACCTAGAACAAAGACGAACCTCGTTGCTCAATTGCTCCAACTTCGTTCATTTCTCTGCTGACGTGAATTTCAATTAACGACGACTCAGTTAACCAGTTAATCGAGAGCATCGTATATTACACTGACATTAATATCATTCCAAAAATAAATCCTCCATTATTCCAGATGATTTTCACGATTGATTACACTGCACGTAACTATCCACCGTCATTTCGAATATAATATCTGTCCAACGTATTAACGTCGACAGACAAACGATATTAATATTTAAATGCATGATGTACGAGTGTCAGGGGGGGGAGGGGGATAATTATCGAATTTTCATACTTTGTTTCACTGAATTTCACTTCGTCTGTATCGTTGTCCCGCGAATGTGACAAAGACGCGCGTAATGCGGTTAATAATCGGCGTTTTACCGGGTTCGTTGTATCGGAAATGGAAAACTGCGATTCATCAACTACTTACATGTGACACCTTTTAATTAAAACGGGAATTAATTAATGCTGCCTCTGTGTCGTGAATTTTCGCGCGATCCCCGGTCACGTGGCGTCGAATACACGAATGAAAAATTACGCAAATAATACTCAATTACGAGATCGACATGATGCAATCCCTTCCTGTTTCACAAACATTCCGCAGTTGACGAAATCACGATCCCATTATTCCGCGTTGCGGCCATGATAACATTTCCATGTTGTGATATTTCTGTGTTTGTGCTGCTTTCATGTTATCACTTTACATTTTTTGTTAACGATGCGTGCCACAGCGTATACGTATATTAATACGGTGAATTTAGGATTAAATTTTCGAGAGCTCGTTAAGTGTGTGTGTCGCAATAAAATATTTTTCTGTATTAAGGATGCTATTATTTTTGACAGTGTAATAAAATGATGAAAGTTTTAAAAAGAAAAAGGTGTAGAAAATAATTCCTTTTTTACAGAAAAAATAATTCTCACTTTATGTATTTTTGATATCAGAAACTCAGATACTTTCGACTTTTTAATAACTTTTAATATAATGATGAATTATTTTATTATTACTCTAAAATCGTATGCAATCTGGTTGTGTAATATCTCGAAGATCCTTAATCATAATAAATGTTCCCCCCGGCGTTTGCCTTTTGAAAAATTATACAAGAGCTCCAATAGAATTCACTGTCATTTATTATCGTCGTTAGTTTCTTCTAAAATAATTCAGAAGACAATTAATCACACAGAGGCACTTAATCATCTAATAGCATAGCAACAATTATTTAGGAGATATTTCAAGACAAGAAATTTCAAACTTCAATTTTTATGAGTCGCGATTAATGATCTGTATCGATTCAAAATTTAGAAATATTATTTAAAGAGTCAAATCACTCGTAATTGTGATCACATAATCAAATAACTGTTATTAAATAGCTTTCAATATAACTATTGAAATTATATTATTATATACGTTCCAATAATATAGAAATTTTAACGAGCAATATTAATCTATTAAGACTCGAGCAATATTACAAATATCTTAATTTCGTAAAATTATGAAATCTATAGTGAAAAAATGCAAATTATTTATTGTTATTTATTACTTTTTCATTGTTGTTTTCATTATCACTGGGAAAGAAAATTTATTTTTTATTTTTTATTATTATCAATTCCAATAGCTCCAACAGTAAGAAATAGAGTTTGATGATATAAATTAATTAAAAAAGGAAGATTTAATTTGAAAGAATTACAAACGAAATGTTGTATTAACGAATCATTAGTCCTTAATGATTAATAGTCTCGGATACACGTTTTTCCCGTAAAATTTTATGAGTCACACGTCTGTTATCAATTTTTCAACACTGTCGTTATTACTTGTCTGATATGTGTAACGTATCGATTTCTCATGGGAGAATGACGTCATATATGCGTGACAGTGGTAATTTTTCATTTTATGATCACATAAATGAACGAAGTTTATTAATTACAGATCAATAACATGCGTGCGCGCTACAACCATTATAACACTAACGCCTACGTTTCTGTGTATTTTTATTACGAAACTGGTGTCAGACATATTAATAACCTCTGTGCAACAGTATAATGGAAACTAAAAATAGACGTGTGGTATTAACTGCCGAGATGAAAGGAAAGATGCTTGTTTTAGCTACAGGGGTCAAGAAACATTTCTTCGCTATTTAATTTAATTTAATTCGTTACTTAATTTTTAATTATTTTTCATTACTTAACCTTTAATTCCTTATTTGCTTACTTTTCTGCTCGTCTAATTGTATAGATAGAAGCCGAGAATTAGAAATTACCGTGTGACAATCAAACTCCATATTTGTGAGTCAGATGAGTTGGTAAATCCTCGGTTTCTGCACAGCAACGTGTCATAAACCTGCTGCTTAGCACTTGAATGCATCGGCAATCAATGGACATGAAATTCCCTCTTGGACTAGATGAACTTTCAAGAGGATCAAACTACCACTGATTTACCAATAGACTAAATGACCATGCTCGACAGATTTTACAGAAGCAGTACACGAAAATTTTATCCGAAAATTTACAATTAAGAAAATTTCGAATAAAATTCCCCAAACGCATCTACACTGTCACCGACATAGAACGGAGTAATTTTTCTGATTCGTTCTAAAATGGTTCACAAAACCAATGGAACTACTGTACAAAATTATTCGAATACCTTGCAGAAACATTTCTACAAATGCATTATATTTATCGTGCAAATAATTTCCAAATTTTAGTGAAAAACGACAAAAGAAACTTTGAAATAACACTACAAGATATTTAATGGAAGTATACAATTGAAATAATCAAACAATCAGTTATTGATCACGTTAATAAGCTTCAACATTCAGTAATTCACTTACGTTGTACACTAAATTTTCATACTTTGTACTTTAATTCTCACTATTGTAAATATAAGAGTACGTGGAATAAATTTCCCAGAGATGGAAATAATTTTCCGTGAAATATGCAATATAAATAAAAGCTCGCGGTTCTTCGCGTTGCGTTTTGAAACTTTCGCCCGTTCCATTGCACTTTCGTTTCTCTGACGCAAGTTTTATACTTTAGGTAGGCGGTGGATTTTAGTATTAATAAAACGAGCTGTACCTTGCGCCGAGATCGATGCCCTTTGCTGGGCAGCCGCGATGGCCATGGCATTAAGTCCACCGGCTCCTGGCGTCGCGTACACGTCGTAGGCTGACGCTCGTCTTGGCAGCTGCACCGGAAGTCCTAAACCAGGCTCCGGGTGCGCGTGTTGTCCTCCACCCCCGGACATTGCGGCAACGCTCTTCATTTCGTCGTCGTACGACCTCTGCCTGGTCATTCTACGAACCGTGCTGCTAGGACGACGTACGTGCCTCCGGCGTTCTTCTTCCTCATCCGCGTTTAATGGTACATCCGGTGGCTCCGCTAATAGAACGAACGATCATTTCAGTTTTTCGTCGAACGTTACGTTTGACAGACGTTTGAAAAATTTTACACGAAGGATGTAACGTAACAATTTGTACATTTTCGTTTATTTTCAAAGCTATTGTTAACTCTTTATTGTTTAGTATTCGAAGCTGTAGAAATTTATGTTTTCACATTGCTTAATTTCTGAATTTCTGTTGTTTTTTAATGATTTATGATTTTCTGATGTTTCGATTTAAATGTCTGTAATGTGATGCAAATTACTATGATCATCTGTCTTAATTCCATCACTTAGGGGTTAATTTAAGATTCAGTCAATTGTGCATTTCTAAAATTTCTTGAGAAATATTTAATATTTAACAAATGTGTTTGAATAATAGAATAGTTTCTCCTATATCTTATACAATGAATTTCGTATATTAATATATCTGTTTTTTAATCTCTATGCAGTTTGTAATCCGAGTATACAAGATAATAAATATAATTACGCAAATAAATATAATTTCCCAATATTCACGTAACAATAATGATCATACGAAGTAAAACGTGAATATATTTCAATCATCGGTATGGTCTATTAAAGCTAGGGAACGTATATATATATATTAATTATTTAAACACATTTAAAATACAAAATTCAAATCTCTATTACATATACACACAGTACAATGGCAAAACATTTGAATAATATAGAGATTTTACCACATTAAGATTTTAGTTATAAACAAGATATTTTGGTGCAAAATTTTGTAGAACCGTGTTAAAATATAATAATACACGTCGCAGTCCGTGGTACGAGTGAAATTAAGGAAATTCTGTGATTCGAAGCACAAGACAAAAAGCAAGAACGATGAAGTTGTGTCGGAGGCGTCATCTTCGAGAAAATCGAGTTTGGAAACTTGTCTGGTATACGTAAACTAGGCTAATTTCCAACTAAATGAAAGTTGAAAATTGGCAGGAAGTTATTATACGTGTAAAAATGTCAAAAATGTAAATAGAGTGAAATCGTTTCCTTTATAATCGCATTTTCGAGAAATTGAGTTTGAATAAGTTTAATCAACAATTAACGCAGTATGCTGCTGCGTATTAATCCTAGAAAGACTAAACTTTGAGCTTTAATAGATAAAATCGCGTAAGAGATTTTACGTAAGAGAAAAGTATAAAGTTTTTCTTCGTTTAAAGTTCCGGTTTTTTTTTTTAAGAAAATAAAATTTGAAAGTTTTTCAAAATATACTAGTTTGATTAATTTTAATATCGATGGAATAATCAGCAGAAGATTATTCTGTTTGCAAAAACAAGAGAATAAAATGTAGAATAAAATTTTTCTATTTTCCAAGAAATATATTGAGCATGTTTAATTAAAAATTAGCTTGCTAGTTTTTGAGTACTTGACGAATTTTTAATTTCCTCGAAAACTGAGCGTCTTATAAAAAAATTGTGTTCCACACTTTTGACTGTTTTCCGCAAGTAGAGTAACTCCTCCTGTTCGCTGTTTATTCCTAAGCAATACAGAATTAACTGAATTTTTAAGTCTAGTTGCTAAATTTTGGAACTTGACTTTCTTCAAGAAACGAAATGACAAAATTCTATTCTCTCTTTGCTCATTACTTATTTTTTCACGTATAATTGCACGAATATACATCCTGAATATATTTGTGACAATTATACAGTTGATTTCATTTGGTTTCGTTTCGATTTATCCAAAGTTTCCAATTGAACAAACACACAAAAAAATCGTCCAATAAATACCACAAAACGTTCGACATCGCATTGTTCTTTAAATAATTCGTGAAATTAAAAACGTGGAAGGTGTGACCGTACGTGAACTCTCGTGACCGAATGTATGACGGAAAAAATAGAGATTTCTCGAAAGAAGATTTAGAAAATAATTGGAGAGCACCTGAAACTGAAAATATCTGTTCCGCGTTTATTTCGGAATGAAGAGAGCCGATCGGTAGAGGTGAGCGTGGAACTAAAAAAAAAGCAGCTCGGAGTAGGAGAAAGGAGAGGAATCTATATTGTGAATAAAGATCCTTACCGGCAACAGAAGACGGCACAACCCTCTGGGGACTGGTAGCTCTTCCCCTATCGACCTGGTGGCGATCCGGCGAGGTCGCTCTAGACCTGATGTTGCGATCCAGGTCCCTTTCCCATCTGAGCTCGTCGCGGCGTTCCCCTGCAACCTTTCGAAACTATAACATTACGACACATAGATTAGAGTCTCGCAGGGAGTGACACCATTGCGTGAAGGAGTTATGACTGTTGGCGTGACAATGCTCACATCAGGGGTGTGTATCGTACACTGATACGAGAAGCGATATGAGTACGCGTGGGACTGATATGTCTGGAAAATATTGAATGACTGATTGAAATAGTTACGACATGTGTCTGTATCATTATTCTATTTCTCGTCTTCTTTCGGCACTTTTCCATTGTCTTTTACTGTCGAGATACGTTTTCCAGAGCTGATCGACGATTTAGTAGAGATTGTGAGAAGGTTTGTTGATCAAATGAGTGGTAATAATAATTATATAATTGTACATTAATTAACTGGATCCTATATGTGTTGTAGGTCGTTCAGTTCAATAGTGACTATGAAAAAATTAATCACTTAAATTAGTAGTAGCTTGAGTGAGTTGTAATATTTTTTAAATTTAAGTGATTCTATAATCGTATACAAATATATCTAATCAATATGAAAGTTTGAAACGTTTAATAACGATATGTAACAAATTAAATATGTATTCATCTTTGATATGTCCATTTAACGTATTATGATACGTTATCCTTTCTGAACCTCTGAGTAAACTAATTATTTGAAGCATCTCAGATTATCTACATGATACTCCAAATAAAATACTCGATTGTTTAATAATGATTACGAACAAATACTTTCTAAAATATGCAATGTTATTTATATTAATCCATCTTAGTTTTGAAATTAAATTTTAAGTCTTTTAAACAATTTAAAAGACTTATATTTTCAGTTTTTCTTTGTTATTTCATGATATGATTTTATTATCCAATAGCTGGACAAGCTTTTACATCAAAATTAGACGCATTAATTGAAATTTCTATAAGTTTTGTAAAAATAAAATATTTAATAATAACAGTATGTTGATCTTTAATAAAAAAAAAAGAAATGCAAAGTATTGCAACAAATGAAGATTTTAAATTAAAACGTCTACTTTGTTTTGAAAATGTATTAACTTTATTGTTATGAAGTGTAGTCGTTTATAAATATAACAAATCTGTTAATGTAGGCAATGTGGATAATGTTACTTGATCATTCAATTATCAAGTATCATACAATTAACGTAGTTATAGCACATTACGAGCATAAGAAAATAATGTTATTGGTTTCTATTGTACTTTATTACAAGCATCATTAGCAGCAAGGGTTTAAATTGATTTTATATGAAAATTTCTTAAAGTTCTTCTAAAGAAAGAATGAGTGAATTATTACGAAAAATTACGAAAATATAAGATATATTATCTAATATAATTTAATCTCTTAAATTTCATTGTAAAATTGAATTGTTACTATTGCACCTTTATTGTTAATATAAAAATTTAGGAAAGTCATATTGGTTAATATTCTTTCTTCAAGACTGATTTTCAATCAGTCCGATTTTTAGACTAATGAGTATACAAAAAATATAATAAGAAATCAGCAACACTTAATTGAAATAAAAACTGAAGTGGAAAAAAAAACGGAGTGTGATTAAAGGGAAATAGGTCACTCCCTGTCAGACACAGTTTCCAATACGATGGAAACCAAGCACCGGTACTTTCTCATTTAAAAATTACTTTTGCGGAAAATTATCCAGATTAATGGCTAGATAGCGAATTTTTATGCATTTATAGGAAATTTGATTAAATTAGATTATTGTAAGATTAATGTAAATGAAACTGGAGTATGTATTACAATATTTAGTAGTGAAAAAAAATTCTACTTCTTTCAACAATAAAAATATAAAATTGCATAAAGATCTTAAATTGATGACACATTTTTAGAAATGTATAACTTTTTTTTTTGCTTCTTTGAAAATTCTATTATTTCTACAAATTGTACGTAATAATAATTTTGTCATCTTATACAAATGCTTAAGATTAAATAAATGTTTTTATAATTTTTATAACTTAAAACGTCTTAAAAATTATGTATATGTTGCAATTATAATTATAATTATCTTAAGGCTCGAATAAATATTACAAGGTATAAATAAATGAATTAATTTATGATATAGATTCTTTGAATCTTTGAGAAAATTATGTAAAACATGATAAATTTCATTTTCGATTGAAATTTGAAAATCTCATTTAATAGAAATAATTATGTAAAATTCTATTTTACATATAAATTATATCATAAGTGGGTTCTCAAAAGAAAGCCAGATTTATTATTTAACGAAAATATCATAAAACAAATATTGTCCCAAGTATTATAAAAATTTATACGATTTTCATTAAATCGTGGACAATAAACTAACAAGGATGCATGTTAATCTCGTTTATATTCCATAATCAAGACCTGCGAGCAAATTCTTACTTTGACTAAAAGTTCAACAGTAACTGAACTTTCTACTTCAGATTACATGTAAGATTACTTCCACTCTTGTTTCATTGGTGTTGAATAATTGAAAAATATTTTCATCCATTATTTTTACATTTTCTTGGAAGGAAATAACTGAAGTTTAAGCACTAATACGTTTTCGATATTTAAAATTCCTCGTGCTTGTTTCAAAACTTTCCATCTAAATAATTCGAAAATAACATGCGTTTTTGCATGCTAAGTAGCAAGAAAACACTGTAATATTTATTTTTATTTTTTGGACATTTTCAAAATTATTTGAAGCTCTACTTTTGCTTTGAAATAGAAATCTACTTTTTTTTTTTTTTACAAATTTTTATAAACTTTGGTATTTAAATTTATCCATCAAACTTTATCTTGAAAATCTCTAAACCATAATTATCAGCAATTTCAATATTTTATATTATACAACGCAATAAATAATTCAATGATCGAGTGAAATATTTATTTTACTGATATTTTTTGAAATATTCTGTCATTTTTCATAGATAAAATATTTACACGAATATTGTCGAAAAAAATATAAAAGGGTGAGATGGATACTTTTAATTACTTATTTATATTTATATTCTACATCTTTGTAAAAAGTACAAAGCAACGAGAAAGGTATTTTTAAATCAAATACATTTTTATGTGTATATTTCATATTTTCTATAATTGAATATAATTTTCTAAAATTGTATCTAATTATATCTAAAATTCGAAACAATAATACAATATTTTTAATCACATTTGCAACACACGAATCATTTCTTCTATTCAAAAGAAATCATATATTTCAGGGTGAAATAATAATTAAACAACTTTCTACACGATCGAAACAATTGCAATTATATTCTACCTTTTTAAGAAATACCACTTGAAGGAACAGAAATAGAAGCAAGATAAATTGCCATCGATAAGCGTACATGAGCTTAAATAAATATTTTTTTCGATGTAAAACGAATGCAAAATAGAACGTGACCGCTGCATGTGTGTACCCAGATCTGTTCATCTCGAACGAATTTATTATTCCCAGATGGAAGTGTGCGTTCGTCACGTATCGAGCGCCGGAAACCAGATCCCATAACGGCTGCAGTGAGATCCTTCCTAGCAGTTCGAAACTCTTCAAATTCGTAACTTGTTGTCAGGAAACGTCAGTTAGGGGAGAAAATTACTGACGTTGCCGCGACGAGATTGAAAGGCCACGGTGGAAAAGGGAGAACCGGTCGAAGCGAGGAGAAAATATAGGAAATCCGTTTTCCAACGGCCACGTCTGTGTCACCGTGTCTGGACAAGTACACACGATCGTTTTACGAAATCGAGGAACCGTTCTATTACGACTCCTGCTGACTCGTGTTGGCCAATTTGCCCAAAGAACCATTTTCTTTTTTTTTTTTTTAATTTATGATTAACGTCGCATCTACCTTCTGGTCATTAGCGACGGCTAGGTACTGTTTCCTTCTTTTCAAGACGATTATATCTTATGGTAGATGTTAGTTTCCTTTAGACAATTCAGGACATTTCCTATGTGTTTCTGCGACGTCAGCGCTGCCGGTGAAGTTATTATGTATTTTTGCCTTTGAGCGTGGTACTTGCTGCATTCAAACAGAAGATGATTGGTTGATAAACTTCGGTTGCATTGGATACACATTGGGGATTCTGTTTTTTTTTTTTTAAATAGATACTCATGTGTGAGTTTGCAGTGTCCTGTTCTAAGCCTNAACCCAGGCGATGATTATGTCTTTGTTATTGTTGATGAGGTACGTAAAAATATGTTGAATGTTTCATGTTTTGTTTTACTATCTATGTTTTCTATTGCTCTGATTATACTCATGGAGTCTGTAAAAATGATGGACGATTGAGTATTGTTGTTTTATGGTGAAAAGCTTCAAGAATTGCACAAGCTTCTGCTGTAAAGATAGATGCGGCTTTTGGAAGATGAAATTTTTTACGCATGTTTCCACAGATGATGGCAAATTTACCTGGTCAGTTTTAGATGCGTCGGTGAATACTTTTTGGTGGTTTGGATATTTACTGCATAGTTGTTGGAAGTTATTTCTATACTATTTATTTGATCCCAAAGAACTATTGTTTATCACCGATCGATTAATAAAATTGAAGGGCTGAGAATGAATTAGTAGTAGAATTTGAGTTAATAATGTTTTCCAAGTGTCGAAGATTATTTCCATGGCAGACCATTGTCGTAATTTCATTTGCTACTAAGAAATACACTTAACTAAAAGGGCAATAACAGTAAATAGAAAATATAATTTTACGAGAAACGTCATAAGGGTGACCACTGTGCTTTCTTAGTCCTTCGATTGAACGGCTGATATTTTTTCCGAAAGTTTTTTTCCACCGATCGATTTTTGCATTTAGATGGCGAAAATGTTATATAAATAAGGCAAAATCTGTTTTCATAAAACAGTTCAGTATATACAAAAGTATTGTGCGTAGTAGTAACATCTAATAATAATACAAAAAATATAAAGATTATCGACATATCCGTAATTCCAATGCTTGATCTACCTATAATGTTATTATTATTTATTATTCATTTATTAATTGTTACTGTCCATTATTATTTGAGGAAAAAACCTCACATAAATAACTCTTGTTAACCTTTTATGAGGGATTTTCCTTAGTTCTACCATGTATTTATTTAATAGTTTAAAGACAAGCGTTCTTATCAAGCTGACTTGTAAAAGGATATTTTTCTAAATGTAGATTAAACATTACAAGATTGGAATTACAAGTCAATACTTTTTTTTTTACACATTAGCTCATGCTAACGAAGGCTTAAACTGGTTTTCGTGAATGCTTAAACTGGTGGAATGAATCTTGCATTAAGTATTCTCGGCTCGTTCACATGTCTGGATACATTATCCCAGTATGCAAATTGCAAACCATCTTGTCCGACAGTCAGGTGAAATAGATAATTCGTTGAAAAATTAATTTTTAACTCTTCAGGGACATCTGACATTGATATTTCAGATTTTAGACTTATCTAATGATTAGATTTAATAATAATTTTTATAACTAATAATGACAGTATGATCATATTTTATATATATATTTATATATATATATATATATATATATATATATATATATATATATTTATATATATTTATTTTATAAATAAAATATTGATTTTANCTTTGAAATAATTTTAGTACAATAATGGTTTTTCTTATAATTCCTTGCGAGACAAGATCTTCTTGTTGTAATTCAATGATTATTCGTATTCTTCAATCTTCCAATATTCAAATGTTTATATCGTAACATTCTTGGTCAAGTATTACATCTAAATCACTATTGAGGAATTTTTAATTGAAAATCAAAAAGGATATATTGTTTTTCTTTTTATGATGTACATATTTCATAAATGTGACGATTCACAAGACACCGAATTAATTTTTATACTTGATAATTATGAAATTTAATGCTGTTGAAATTGAGGTATTACATCTAAATCACTATTGAGAAATTTTTAATGGAAATGTTTTTCTTCCTATGATTTACATATTTCATAAATGTGACAATTCACAGGACACCGAATTAATTTTTATACTTGATAATTATGAAATTTAATGCTGTTGAAATTACTTCCTATGAAAGTTGCACAGAAGTCAACACAGTATACAGACGTTAATTTTAAATCAAACATAAACGATAAAATTACTTCTTCTTATAAATATACTTTTATTTGTAGAATATGATGAAAGACAGTTTCCCTAAAATACTGTTCTTTTACATAAAAAGCGAAACAGTTATGTTTATCTTTACTTGTGTTAACACGTAATAATGTACATCGTATTATTCTCTTTACTCTTACATTCCATGCCGTTCGATTTATCGAAGAAATTATTGTTTATCATCGACCAATTAATTGGCGCTGACGTTTCTCCGCCCGTCGAATCGATTTTCGGATTTCGGCGGCCGAAGCGACGGCAGCCGGCGGAACGGCCGTTCCAATTGCAGGTGTAATCGAGGAAATTGCGTCAAATTTTAACGGAATCGCCGGATCTAATTTTCAGATCAACCCGTCGACCAACATCGACGACGATAAATTTGTCGCGAGAACCAGTGGGCCGCAGGGTTCCCTCTGTGATTTCACGTGTTTGCGTCACCAACACGATCGAGGATACGGTAGATCGGTACGTTATTCATAAGATCGTGGCAGATCGTTAATTTGTAAAATTAACTAACGATCCAACGTGTGCAATCTTTATTTGCGGTTGGCGTTTCAGCAAATATACGAATAGTTTCATCGATTGCGCGATAAAATGTCTGGGGAGAGCGAGGTTGTCCCGATTCGTCGAGTAGGTTGCGTGGAGAGTTGGTGGCGTTTCTGACAATTCGGATATTACGTTCTGGTTTATATCTGAACGATACGGAGGAGGATTATTTATTGTGAATATCAGTCGATATAATGAAACGCGAAATCAAACGAATATCAGTCGGTATTATCAGTATTAAACGTGGTAAACAAAAGAGGAGAAAACGTTGAAAAATTATTAATGAAAGAGTGGTATTATTTTTTGACCGACCGATGTAGAAATTGTTAGATTACTATGGATGAAATGATAAAATTGACTGCGTTATTTAAAATTTACGTTTTGCTAGATATGAATAACTTTAACAGACAAAAATTGGATTATATCGATTGAAGTTACTGCACTGAAACTTTGACTGCAGATATTGAGTACTGTTTGTTACGGAATAATTAACATTGTTTGTACCATAAATATTATATCTATATAATATATTATGTACAATGTATTTGTGTAATAATTACAGTCTTTATTATATTAATTATAATAATTATATTATTATATTATTATATATACATATGTTATCTGAAATGTTATTTGTACTATGGGTTTCTCAGCGATTTGTATTACACACGATATTTAGAATTTGAATTTAGAATGAGAATATATGTTGGACAATTTTACGAGAAATATTAGATCATTGCAAATGAAATGAGAAAATTCTTAATGCTGGGTGATAAGGAAAAGAATTCGTAACTTTTAAAATTTGTTTTCGTCATTTAGCGAATACTGTCTTGTCCTAGAAGTTATAAATCCTTTTACAAGTAATATATATAAATAATATCACCATACATGATATTATTAAGATATTATTAAGAATATAATATTAATAAAAATATTATATTAACAATATAATATTTTTATAACAATATTGTACCAAATTTCGACTAGATTTCATACTAACTAATTTCAAACTTCGTTCAGTGTAAAATAATATTTTAATTATCAGAATAAAAATCTTTAGTCGTGATCCATTACTCCTGTACTTTGACCAAATTCGTGCTTGTTTTCGTTTTAAATAAATATTTAAATATTTAACGACGCTTTTGGTCGCGAAATTCTAAATAATTTTACACGCCTATGAAATCCGCCACTTTCATATACAACAATCTAGTATCAGATTATAGCTTTTAATCCATTTATGAAAAATTTCAACTTCTTGCACAAAAATGCACAAAAATGCACAAGAACATACAAAATATCCAAAATACAGTGGCTATTACAGCGTGAGTTAATCTTTGCATCAATATATCCAAAAAGAAAAGTACAACTTTGCACAAAAACTTCAAACTAAATAAATTAGAAACTTACAAATCTTATATCTTGTTCATCGACATATAATTCACTAGTAAATAACGCAAACAATCCAGTCTAGTGTCACTTATACTTGGAAACAAATCTAAAACAATACGATGTGTTCGAGTCCAGAAAAATAGTAGTAGCTCTGAATTCTTGATACTTCACTCTTCTTTCACACAAGTGTTTCCCTGGCAGAAATAAATCACAGAATATCATCCGCAATGAAAACTTTACCTTTCGTTTCTACCATGGCTGTCACACGTTAAAAATTACAACTGTTTCCTCTGCAACAACGTGTTTCTGTTTGTTGACCTTTGAACTACCATGCATCTTTTCAAAAGTGTGCGACGTCACATCAGGTTCATGTCATTTAGAAGTTTGATTGGTAAATATCGTTAGACTACATAGATATAGTGACTTTTCTAGGATTTAAAATATTTTCTATCGTAGATACGTAAAAAGCTGCTGTACCAATGACATTTGCAAAGAGCCAATGTAAGATAGGAACGATTGATACTTCGAGAACGTATAGAAATATTGAAAGAGCGTAGAGCTTAATGTGATATTTCAGAATTTAAATGAAAGTCATTTATTTTGGTTTTCGCAAAAGTTTTTCTTTTTTTTGCGACGTCAGAAAACTAGAATTAAAACAACGTGACATGAATTATCCGAAACGTGAACATTCGCCGAGTCATAATTGCAACTCTGGCTTTCATTGAATTTAATTTTTAACAAAACGCCAACGTTTGCCCCACTTCTCGTTTATTTGATGCAACCATTCGTAAAGGACATTCTTCGTTCACGAAATAATTGAATCGCTAGATGCACATTCTGGAGCGAGTATCTTTTAATTATCGCAGTGGAATGAAACTAATACGAGTACGAAAGAAACGTAATGCGAATTTTCTTTCACAAAAATATTAATTTTCAGGTTATTACGTCATATTGAAGGGAAAACCCATGATATCGTACACGAACATATGATTCATTTTAATAAAAATAGTCCCTCTGTAAGAAACACGAAGATTTTTACGAATGGCGTATTATTAGAAATGCACGAGAAATGTTATCGTACAGCGTGACCCATAAATCTATGAAATTATGAAATTTTCATTTGAAATTTAAAATTTTGAAAATTTAATCAACATTATTTTATTAATTAATAACAAAATTACATTAAATTTAACTCGAACTTGATTTAAAAATTTTACGATTTTATATTTCGTTCTTATCTCTATTTCGAAGTACAAAAAATCAGCTGATTAAACAGCTAATAATAGGTTACAAATGAATAATGAATATATAGCAGTAATAGTTAATAAATAATAACTGATATAATTAATTATTTATTTTATAAATAATAAATAAATTCACTTTATTTTAATTACACGATTATCAAATTTTTGCTTTACAAATATTATTGTTATTGTACTTAATGTTTTTGCAGACATTAAGTATAATTCTAAGTATCTCCACACGTACAGTAACAAAAAGCAAAGGATAATATTTCCACGTCTCGTAAATACCAATGTTTCCCTCTACAGAAAAATACACAAATTGAACAACAAAAGATATATTCACGCGCGACATGTGTGCACTTTTACAATTTTTAATCTTCCTTAAAACTTCTTAATCTAGATATGTAACAAGCGCTTAGTGCTCCAGTAATTATGGTTGGTAACGTTCAGTAATGTCAGACATAAAAATCTGCGTACGTTTAGTAACTTTTATAAAATTTTCGTCAATTTGTAATTCTTTAAATTTGCTAATACAAAATTTCCGAAAATAATTCAACAGTGTAAAAAAATATAATATAAAATAATATAATAAAATAATATAAAATAATATAACAGGATAAAAAAAGGTTGAATTACTCTTCATTCTAGTAAAAACACTTTGTTTCAGTGAATCATTCTAACAAATGCATTGTTGCTTTTATATGATAAATATTAGATATAAAGTAATTAAACTACATAAAACAAGCAATTAAACGACCGGAAGAGAATCCCACTCGACGAGAAAGTTAAATCACTCTTCGATGTGTTAAAGAAATTATTCGAACAAATACACAAGTATATAAAACGATATAAAATAGGAAATAAACATGAATGAGTACGAAATAAATACAAACACATGTAAATATAATTGGTATATGAACTTGCGCGTATAATAAAGAGAAATTTAAAACTACAATGGAAACATGATTCATGCACGCCCTAATGATCGCAGGAATTTACTCCACAGATTCAATACAAAAGATTCATGGAGCAGATATAACCTTTGAAGAGCGAGATCCAAAGGATTTTCAGAAACGTCTGCACGAGGAACGCGAGTCGAAAATTAAAGAAAAATAGTTGCAAAAAAAGAAAGAAAGAAATGCATTTCGTTCTAATTCTCTTGTATTAGCGCAAGGATTGAATTCGGGTGTTTTGTTGACAACGGTTAATTTCCGTCCGTGTGCCGGGCAAAGATTTAAAGAAGCAAAATCTCTGATTCGCAACACTCTTTTCACTTTCTTCTAACCCTTTTTTCTTTTCTTTTTTTCTTCTTTTCCTTTTTTTTTCGACCGATTTCCGGATTTTCCCTAACTCGACTCTCTCAATTCGTGCCGCCCAGCCTCCCACCCTCCCCCCTTTTCTACCCCCGTCCACGCGGCCTCCCTGATTTCAATTTCATTCCACTTTCTTTCGTTTCCGCAGTCGTTTCCAATGAAATGAGATTCTACCGATTCTTCTCTCGGCTGACAAAAACGATTTCCAATAAATTCTTAGAGTCGAAAGAGCGGGCCGTTCTCTTATTCTCTGGCTCTGCCTCTCCTCCTCCTCCTCCTCCCCCGCCCCCCCCCCCCTTCAATTTGCAAGCTTTGTACCAGCTCCTCATTATCCACGTTTATCTGCATGTAGAACATCTATAAATTGCATTACGATTGCCGAGCGAACCTATTAGCTGTCAATTTTCCTCTGAAGAGTTAGCAGAATATTTTCAAAAAATGGGAATCAGTCGTTTGTACAGTGGAGTGATAATCAAGATTGTTACAGTCCTGAGTTGATTTTACATTACACAGTGAGTGAAAAAAGAAAAAAAAGAAACGAGGATACTTTTTTTCTTCGGCAATTGAAGAGACCTCTGAAAACGTTGGAAACTTTTTTTTTTCGTAGCTACACTCGCCATCATTTTGAAGAATTAAAGTCCCCCATTTACAGGGCTCTCTTAGAATTTGCTGTGCGATTTTTATTAAACTTCGAACGTTCGAAGGGTTGAACAATGAAAATTAAAGAAATTCATGTACACACGTAGTAACAGTTTCATGTTTTATAATTTTGCATCACAAAGAAACTTCGTGCTAGTTTCGTGTAATTCCAGCTTCAGTGTCAATATTCAAAACGTAATTATTCGTTTAATAATTCTTCGTAAATACAATTCTCCTGGCGACAGCGCTCACAGCGCATAATTACCTAATGCGGTTGAATATTATCAAGTCCTAGACTCCATCATTCTCTCGCAAACTTGCGTCATCATTACTGTTTGGCGTTACGTGGGCCGCGATGAAGTTCCGCGGAATAAAGAAACTTCGCTGTTCGAAAAACGAAAGAATGACGCAAATACCAACTCCCTGCCGAACTTTCTTCATTTTTCTTTCGTACGTCGAATATTTCTCCTCGCGGGATTTTAATACACAGAGTGCCTCTTGTGGTAATTGGCTCGGCTACTTCATTTTGACATTTCAAGTCTATTTCTTTGTTTCTTTTACGCTGATTGTGAAGACAGTTGAGCCTCTGACTTTCTCTCACTCTTCAATGAACATCACGTAGTTGTTGCAACATGCTACACATCGTGTTGGATGTACTGAAAGCATTGTACGTGTATGATTTGCATCTGTTAATCTTCAGTTTGAGGAATTAAAATTGCAAATTCAAATTCGCTTTTCATTCAAATCGAAACTATAATTCCTGCCACGTGTGTAACTCAAAGTGTTAATAAGTACACGAGTAAATTTCCAACATAAAGTTTGCCCGATGAATAAAGATTCGAAATCTTCAGTATATAGTTTTATATTGGCCTCCCTTTTAATGTAAAGTGAAAAATCTCTGTTAGATAATACATTTTTTTATAATAATACAAAATTATTCATCTTATCAAAATGTGATCGATGATCTTCAGATATATTCTCAAGATTAATATCCTAAATAATTTCCCTTATATGTTATTTTACTCTTACGTGTTGTATGATACTTATTTTCACTTATAGTAAAAAAATATTTCTAGTACTTTAGATTAGTTTAAATTAGTTAGTAAATGGGAAAAGACAGTAACAATTGTATGGAATTTTATAACACATTGTTCTTAGTATTAATTCGAAAGGTTATGGTCAGAATAATGTTAAAAGATGCAATTACACGACTATCGTAATCACATTTTCGATAAAATAAAAATTCTGTTATATAAATATAAAATTGATAAGATGTGTTCTTTCCTATGTTATTATAAAATTCTACATAAATAGTGATTTCTTCTTTTTCTTTATTATCAAATTCAAACTTTACGTAGGCTTAAGTTAAATCGAAAAGATAATTTATAAAAAATTGCTATAAAATTAATTCAATTCTGCTTTTCTTCGTCACTAAATTATAAGATATAACATTACAGAAATAAAAACACCGCTAACCGATGAGTATCGTGACAGATAACACGTTAATTTCAACAAGAGAAAGAGAAAACAAATTATAAATAAAATCTTCCTCGTCCTGAAAACAAAAAAAAAAAAAAAATAATTCCGCTCTTAAAATAAAAAGAAATTTCCAAAAGATTGAATGAATCACAAGTCAAAATCTATCCTAGTACATTGAACATTTCTAACAAAGACTAACAGTATCAAATGACGCGTAAACGTTTATTATTCGTATTATAAAGGATTATGGATATTTAATTGGATAATTAAACGAGAGAAGTTCACGAGATACACTCGAGTCGCGTGATTTCTCGAAAAGTCCAATGCAGTTGTTTCACAGCACACAGAGCTTTTGTGTCCCGTTTTTTGCGACGAGAGCATCGACTCGCTCGCCGGCTTGCAGTCGCAAGTTTCAACCAAAAGGAAGCCGCACACTTCCAAGTTTTAATTTATTACACCACTGCTTAACGATGTAATAAAATTTCTGAACGCGACCTTCGCAGAACGATTTTTTTTTTTTTTTTTTATCACGTGCTCTTCAGTCCAAGGTCCTCGCGAATTTTTGTTCAACTCGGACCTCAAACTCGTTTCGAAAGTTCGTTAACGACTGTTGCGAAAGATCGTAGATAGTAAAATGTCCGTCGTACACGAGGGTGGAATTAATGGAAATATCTTTTACGCTTCCACGGTACCGTGATACTCGTTAAGCAGTGCCATTTAGCTAATGATTCAGGTGAAAGATCTGGTTGCGTCTGTTACGTCTGGAAAATTAAACACCTTAATTCTCTACGAAAAGATATCCCTCGGCTTTTTAAGAAAATTGAAGAGCTTAGTTTTGCTTTCGTTTCGTCGCGTCTGAAAAATTAAATAGCTGAATTTTCTAGGAAAATTAAACGGCTTAATTTTGTCCTCTTTTGTCAGAGAATTATTCGATTGCTTGCTTTGTTTGAAATATTAATTGAATTATATTTCTATTTATAACGTAAATTACGTATCGTGTGGTAGAAAAATGATTTGTTATTTATAATGAATGATAACTTTCATTCGTTTATTTATTCTAAATGTCAGTCGTGAGTGAAATGAATTTGTGGCACAATTTTTTAAATACAGAAAAAATCAATTTGTTAAAAATACATACACTCTCCGAAGTTTGAATAATTATTAGTTGACAAGGCTGTATATACGTGTTCGACAATTCTTTTTATTTTTAATATCCAGTATTTATCGTAAATAATAATATTTTCAAATTGTAAATCCTTCGTCCAAAGTATTATTTAATTTTTCTAGTTTTTGCAAGAATCGAATTCCATCAATCCGACGTTGATAGTCGAATGAATAATTTCGCCATCATTTCCACTTGAAGAAAAACTGAATTTCAAAGCTGAAAGTTGCGTTTATGCACCACGAGAACATTGCAGATGTTCATGCGATTTTGTATTTTTCTGAAAATAATTCGAATAATGGAACCTAGGTGGAATATTAATTTGTCTGTTAAACATTAAAAGAAGTGTTGTAACTTTAAATATTTTATATCATTGTACGTTGCGTGCATTATTATAAATTTTTCATAAATGCATAAAAATCCACGGTCTTGTGTCAATTATCAATGAAGCAAATTCGCAAAACTTTGGATTTTTGGATTTTTTTAGAATAACCTACCGCCTCAATGGCTTAAAGTAGATAGACTCTGATTGCTTGTCAATGAGCCACAATTATTCATTAATCAATTCGCTTGTCCAACGAGCGTTATCCATCAATTTTGAGTATTCTCTTTCAAAATAATAGAGAAACGATCCCTATAATAGTGAACGTTAACGATGTTTGTTCGCCAGGGCATTACCACTAAACTTACCTCTCAAAAACTTCGAATTTACGAGGCATCTTGAAGTAATTGCAAACAACTATAAATTCTGTAAAAACTCTCATTAATTCTGCATCAATGTTTGAAGTTATAATTCATGCACTTCTAACCATTAAAAAGTTTTTTCAACATTTGAGGGAAAGAAATCGTTGTTAATCGTCGAATTATTGAGTAATTCAATTGAATTTGAAGGAATTGTAGAATAATTATAATTGAATTACAGAGTGAATTACGTTTGTTGGATTATTAAAATCAGAAAGTTTGCAGTAAGAAAGTTTCATTTTCATTTGATGTAAAAACTCTAGTTGCCATATATTTATAGCAGATTTGAAAGCGTACCTAATACTTAATTGTTTATTTTTTATTTACCGGAGATTTCCTTTAATTTGAAGTATTTTACTTTATATTTTCTCTATTCTCTATAATACAGATTAATAATAAATATTACAAATTTTTAAATTGAGTAATTTAACTCTGTTGTTATGATCTCATAATTGTCAAGAGTTGCATGTATCATTTTTCTTTGCAGTTTTATGCTAAAGTCTTTTCTAAAGCGTTGTGTAATGGTACTCCTGTTTTTTAAAACGAGGATGAAATATTTAGACATAATTAATGGATTTAGTAGATAATAGAGTTAAACGATTCCAAGTTCAGAAATACATAACGATCATATGACACAGATAGTCATAGTATATCTTGTCAATCAGAACTACTTTTTCATTTGGTTTCAAGATTATACATATCCTTTTTAATCCTTATAAAATATAATTAAAAATATTAATAACACTAGTTATACAGACGAATATCAATTAAGTAAATTTAACATAATAGTTAAACTAATATTATTTATTTTTTCACAAAACATTGTAGATTCTTCGTTAACCCTCAAAAAGCTTATATTTTTGAACCTATCAAGTTATTTTCTCACCTTCAACTGTTTCATATTAAAATACTTCTTTCCAACTACTAACAATAAATGACATGAAAGTCAGAAAATCAGTAACCACAGAGTAGGTTCATTTCGGTTATTATCAAAGGATCCTAAAAGATATATTAATATGTTGCAATAAATTCAATTTCTGATAACTTAATTTTTTTTCAATACAAAATATTCCAACTCTGTGTCAATTCCATCTACACAATGACCATGTATTAAACAAATTACTGCAGGAAACGTATCTCTCGAGTAAAACGCATTCACCAAAATCATGATATGTAATTATTCTATAATACTATCTAATCTATCATCAATCTTGATGAAACGATCAACCCTTCACGGCTGCGTCAGCTATAGTTCTTTTCCACTGTGAATAACAGAGAAATTTCTATAGAACGAACAAAAAGATTTTTATATAAAAAAAAAAAAAGTTTGTACAAAGTGCAAGATAAATTTATACGTGACGAAATAAAAGAAATTTTGAAACCGAGATATTTGAGGATGCAGTAACGTCAGGAGACTGCCGAGTTATGATTTTGCGATCGAGAACAGGACGAGACATATTCTCCAAGGGTAAGACGCGCCGTAACGTACAAACATGCATCCAGCCACGGGGCACCATATTGCAAGACAAATAGCCCACGTTAACATCCAGATTAAATAAAATTGCTGGAGGCGAGCGTGCTAGATAGTCACTGGCGTACCGTCAAACGATCAAAGCACAGCTGTTGGGAATGTTCAGTTTTCGACCGCAAACAGTCATATACTTACAGTCTAGCTAGTGAAGGGTTAACGTTTCCTCTAGTCTAATTATTCAGGATAATAATAGTAGGATTAATACGCCATCGATTGCAAGTACGAGATTACTCGGTGCGAGATAACTTTGCTTTGCACCAAGCAAAAGCAAATTATTCGTTGCGTGGTTTAGGTAATTAGAAAATTGAAGCATTTCGTCGTTAGAAATAAAGATTCATACTGTTTATATTGTTAATTATATTAAGTTAGATTTCTGTTCTTTATTTTATATTATGTGTTTCATAATAATAATTATTGTTACAATGTATTATTTATGAATACTATAGTATTAGGAATTGTCATTAGTGGTTGTTTCATTTCTTTAATTATACCAACTATTAATACAGTTCTTTTTGTTGCTCTTCCGATATGTGAATTTCTTGGCAGAAAATAATAGCAATAAATTGTTTTTAAATGAAATAGAATTATGTTATTGTTGAAACGATAGAAAAATTTTATAATTTATATAATTTATTATTAATATAATTATATAATTATATATAAATTTATTAATATTATTAATATAATTTTCATTGTCTTTGCAATGTTATGTAAATGTTTATGCACTTCTAATAAATAATAATATGTAGATAATGATAATTTTTGAATAGATTGTAATTACCGAAGCTAAGTCATTTCACTGAACTTCGATTAAAAGAAAAAGTATTACTGTTTAGAATTATTAATATCATTCTGTTTACTGTTTTTCTATAATATACATTAAGTATAGAAATAACATTTACATTGTGCAAATTACATTTTAAATTTAAATATTTTTCTACCATCTGGAGATTTCAAAGTTTCAATTTTGAGATATTTAGAGAAGATAATACAAAAGTCTAAAACAAATTATATAATCTTGAAGGGCATTAATAAACATAATAATGCTTGATAAGACATATTTTTCAATATTATATGCTTTTCAACTTCAAGTAAAAAAATATTTCAAATTATCAAAGTTACATTTGAAGAAAGACAATTTGTTTTGCTTATAATGGTATCAGAAATTTTAGATGGAAACGAACAATTTGAGCAGTTTTCAAATGAAAACCCTACTTAAAATTAACAAGTGCTAATTCAGTTGTTTAAATAAACTAATATTTCGAAATTGAAATAGTTACTTAAAAAAAGGCATAAAATTGATTTCTATTCCTAATATTTTTATTTATATAACAATATATTCTATTCCTAACACAATTTTCATTCAATTTCCAATAGAAGATAATTGTAATATCTTTACATTTTACTGTATCTAGAAGTAAAATCACTAAAGAAATGAAACACGAATAAAATTTATTGCTATTATCAATAATGAAAATCTTGTGATAAACTAGCAATGATGACACAGAAATTAATAGTACCAATAAAGATTATCAACCTGTCGTCCAACTTATTCATCCATACACTATCATATTGTTATAATATTAATACAATTAAAATACACTAATGAACTTAATTTATCAACAGAGAAATTCGATAATTCAAATTAATTCGTTGCAGATGATGTATTAATAATTTATGTCGGTGATAATTCATGTTCAATAGCTGTTAGTTTGCCAGGCTTACACTTTCATTGAAAAATTAATTTTGATATATACTATATGATGCAAGGGATATGAATATTAACTGAAGAAAGATTTTAGAATTTGAAATATTATCATCCTAAATATATAATATAGATTTAAAATACACCTAAATAAATGCAATAAAAAAGTTACAACGAACTTATATTACAAAACCGATTATCATACATCAAAATTAATTGAAACATATGAATTTCTCAACTCAGTACTTCTTGTTATTTGCGTCTATGCTACGATGTGAAAAAACAAGATTTTGAAAAAAGATTTGGAAAAAATTATTAAAAAATACTGTTTTATAATGAATTCTTTCTGAAAGAAATAATATTGACTATTATCAGTTTTCATTATAATCCAATGTGTGTTGTAATATCTTGGCTCTATCACTTCTAATTGGTCGTTTCTTATTAATAATTCCGATTTAAAAGACATCTATTCACTAATCCTGATTATATAGAAATTTCAAAAATTATATTCACAATTAAATTAAACTTGCATCATACTTTAAACTTAAATATTATCCCCTGTATGTATTAAAATAGATTGCGGACTTTTATGTATTTATAGAGTATAAAATAGTTATAAAATATTCAGTGTAGAGTGTTTTCTCTAATATTTTGTGCATAAAACCATCTTCAACCAAAATTCCACTTTTTTAACAGCATAATAATCAAACTGCTCAAAAATAAGTAATCTTTCAGAGAAATTTTATAGATTTAAAGATCCAAGTGATTTTAAACGGAAACTCGTGTTACACTATAAACTTTTTTCTATTCCATACAATTTCATACAATGCAACTATTATAGTTGGTAGCTTTAATGTTAATCCTACTCTCAAAAGTATGAATTTACATAAAAATCCACGTACAAAACATATTTACATAACAGTAACAGAAGTAAAAAAAGCTATTAAGTTATTGTACACATTAAACTATTAAAAATATTTAATATTAATCTTTATATTTATTATTTATATTAATATTTATGTTTAACATTAACTTGCAATCGACAACGCCGCGTCGTTTCCAGATCGAAGTAATGAATACGATGCGCAAAACAGATGCAACAATGTATTCCGTTTCGTCGAAGCACGATTGTTTTCGAGAAGCACGATTTGTTTTTGAGAAGCGTACACTTGAGGACGTCACGTCAGATAGGGGTAGCAAACTTACCTTCTCGAGTTCCTTTAGACTGGCGGGTGACACATCCGAGTGCCTCCTGAGTTCCGGGCTCCTCGGCGGCGCCAATCCAGAGCCAAGATTTATGATTTGGCTGCCGCTCTGACAGCCGAGTCTCGCGTCACTGTGCCTCCTCTGCAGGGCCTCCAGGACTGGCACCTCGAGCAAGGAATCGGTCGATTCCTGCGTCACGATCGGCTGGTCCCGAGACGCGAGTTTCCGCCGACACACGCTGCACCGCCACGACGACTGAAAAAGATTCTTCGTTAAACTTTCACACGCTGACCGATCGATCCCGAGGGAGGAATCAGACGAGCTTTCTCTCGCCAACCGAACGAATCCTCGGCGTCGTTTCGTTTCGTTTCGTTTCGTTTGGTTAGACATTCCGATATTCAATCGGAACACCAAAAGAGTGATCGGTTGTCCGTCTACATTCGATTCTTTTAATTTACTTAATTCATTCACGCGAGGTGATTTTCGCGACTGTAACGAGCAACGTCTTTTTATTTCTTGAAATTAGAGGGAAGAAACGAGTGATTATAAAAATAGAGTTATTAATCTATTTATTCAGCTCTGTTTAAAAGAGCGTAAATTTGCATAAACATTCATAATCGATCGTGAGCGAGTAAACTCGAGAGTAATTTAAAATTCACGATTAAGAGCGTTTTAAATAAATTATCCCTGGCAATTAAACATAGTGCAATACTCAAGTTACTAATATTTAATTTTAAGATTCAGTTACCAAGTTACTAATATTTAATTTTAAGATTAAGTTACCAAGTTACTAATATTTAATTTTAAGATTAAGTTACCAAGTTACTAATATTTAATTTTAATTAAGATTGTTCGGTCGTATAAAATAAGTCAAAATCGTATAATTCAATATACAAATAAAATTGAAATCTATTCAGATTAAAAAAAGATTAAATGAAAATATATGAATGAAAATTTCAAAAGTTTCCCTTCTTTGTTGGAAAACGCGAAAAATATTAAGTAATAAAATTTATTCTTCATAATGCTTTTTAAAACTTTATTATCATCGCTAATAATCACATCGTAGAAAAGCAGAATTCAATTTCAGTCTAAATTAAACATTAATAAGATTCTTTTTTGCAAACATTTTCACGATATTGACTTCCGTCAAGATGCGAATGATTATTTTTTTATTTTTCAAAAACTTTTTATTTTATCGACCAAATGAAATAAAATTACCTCTTGGCTGAAAACTTTTACCACTGTGTGTATAAATTTCTTCTTTTTTTTCTTTTTTTTTAATATATGTATACTTTTAGCCGCATCAGCTGCTCAGATTATGTGCAATTTTACATTTTTGTGGACATAATTAAAAAAATGAAACCTAAGCAAAAATTTGTTTTCTGTACTAAACATTATATATTATATGTTTGCATAGTGTGTGCATTTTCTGCAGTTTCGCACGTTTAACTCTCCATAGACAATCTGGGCCATTCCAAACGAAATTTCATTATTAAGTTTCTTCGAGTTTTTCTTTTTTCTTTTGTTTTTTTCATTTTTCAAAGATTTGACCCAAAATAAAAATTATTTCGTTAAATAAGCTCGTGGATAGGAATTATTTAGCTTTCTTATAGAGGTTTAAATTTCCCATAAATGTGTAAAAATCCGCAATATAGTTATTAGCAACAATCAGTGCTTTTGTACTCTTTTACGGTAGAAGCTCGATTATTGGAATCCTTATTATTGGAACGATCGGTTATCAGAACGTCGATTAATAGGAAAATCGATTATCGGAACGTTGATTAACGTTCGATTATTTGAATGGCATTGTTATCTAAGAAGTAAAGATGAGAAATGTATGCATACTCAATATGCATATATATTTTGTGTGTGTGTGTGTGTATATATATATATATATATATATATATATATATGTATATATATATATATATATATATATATATATAATGTCTTTGGTTTATAATTTATAGTTTAGAATCTATCAGTTCATGTTGTTTAATATATCGAAATGTCAGTTAAATGAAAACGTATAGTTTTATCTCTATAGACGAAAATTGAAGTAATAAATATTAGAGATTAGAACAGAGTGAAACTGAACGAAATTATATCAACTATTTGTGGTATAAGAAGTGGAAAACGCGAAATCAGAGTCAATATGAAAAGTTTATGGAACTGAATAATACGAAGCATGGAGAAAAAGAGAGAACATCGTCATTGAAATAGTAATATTTTAAAAAAATCGCCCGATTGGCAGCTAAGAAAATAGATACTGAAGAAAGTTCATAAGTATTGATTAAAAAATGTTCGTCTCTAAATATGAATATATAAAATATTTCACAATAAATAGTCTTCTTACAAAAAAAAAAAAAAAAACAGAGTTGTTCGATTTATATTTTGTTTCGAATAATTCGAGATTTTACTGTTATTTATTATTTTATTTTAATAAATAAACTAGCTTCTTTAACTTTAGCATCAAGGCTAAGCATCGCGTTAACGCAATTTTCATTGGCAATTTTTTGCAACAAATTTGTATTATAAAAATTTCATTATTTTTTTTCACGCTGCATTTATAAAAGGAAATTCCAAAAATTTGTTTAATATTTTTTCATCATTATGCCTTCGTTCTAAATTCGTCGAGTACCGTGATAGATTATTGTTTGGTCCTCAATGAGTTAAAAGAAAAAAACGGAACTTGAATAATAAATTGTTTTCTCTCTCAAAATTGTTTTTCGAGGAAGCGTTGATCCTTACGCGATAGGTTAAAAACGGAAAATAAAATTTGGGATGTAAGTGGGTCGGAAAAATAAGAGAAATGAAGAAAAGTTGCTACGGAAATGTTGCAAGGAATAAAACAAACAAATATGAATAGAACTCGGGAGCAAATAACGTTGAATTAAAATCACGAAGACAGGAGAAGAAATACAAGACAAGAAGACAAATTCGAACATTGAATATTCAATGAGAAAAAGAAACGTAAAATGAAATCGTAGAGAAAATGACAATGGCGACGTGAATATAAAAATGAAAATAGATGAAGGATGAAGCAAGATTTGAATAAATTGCATTGTCCTTCCATTAGACTATTAGCTCGCTTTTTTTAAAGTCTTCCAGATATTCAATATAGACGAGAACGTGGATAACGATAATTAAAAATGGCGGCGAGCCAATGCAACGGCGTAGCTATCGTTAATACAGAGACAAGCGATGTTCATCATTTTATGAAATTCACGTGAAGATATATATATATAGTTCTTGATATATTTATAATATAATTTATAATTTAATATCCATAATAATTCAAAGTAATAAATAAATACAATTAATATTGAATTATATGAAATAATAACTTATAATTTTTATAATATCACAGATATGTTAAATATATATAATATATTATTTTGTACAAGAAATTAAATTTAAAATATCTCTGAAAAATAATTTTTCAATCAAGAAATGATATGAAGTTGCATTGAGAAACATGATTTCATTTATTTACGTGTCCACTCACAAAAAGATTAGTAGATTGCGGATTTTTGTGCATTTATATTAAAAGTTTCAAAGTGCAAAATTGCATAGAATGCACATACATGAAATATTCAATGTACCTTTCTATAATGTTCGGTATGTAAAACAGTATTATTTTGTCATCGTATTTTGTTTTATATTTTTTCAATTACATGTATCTTCAAAGACATGAATCGAAACCATTTATTAACATTTTATATCTATTTTAATTCACCATTTCACACAAGATGATATACTCTGTATAATGTATACTTAAATATACACTCGAGTATAATTTTCATATTAAATTTATTAAAATGTTAATTTGCATTTATGAAAACGGTATGAGACAACAAGCTATATGATATTTAGAAAAACAAAGTAAACTGCACAAGGAAACAAATTCCTAATAATATTGAAACAAATATGCAGCAATGTTGTTAACAAAAAAAAAACTTCTCGTAAAAAAACTTAAACGTCGTAGAAGTCGTGTATACGCCGCTGCAGAGAATTCTCGTTTCCTATCTTAGCCTCTATTTCCTGCAGTGTGCGAATTGTATCCATCGTTTTTAATAAATGATTCCCTCCTTCGTGCCACTTTCATTACGAGTTTATTGATTTCGATGCTGCCGTTTAATTTGCAGATTAATATACATTGTTTAAGGTGAGATATTCGTAATTGCGAGTGATGTCTACACGTTTTCATCAATTTCAATATTTTTCTGTTTGTACATAGTGAAAAGATGAAAACAAAAGACGGAAAAAAAGAATGAAAAATTGTAAAATTAAATTGAAACGTCATTTGCAATCTAGCGACAGATAAAATTGAATCTTTTACCTAAATATACTCGACTGTTAGATATCATTAAGATTATTTTTCACATGAACAGGAAATGAATTTATGAATGTATAAGTATAGGTTTTCGGACAAATCGATTCACAAAAGTTTTGAACGAGATGCAAAAACGTTGCACTCTGGACGAAAGGAAATATAAATGTATATTCTTACGTTTGTTACTACACGTTTCCTATAATTAAAAACCACAGAATGTGCTACATGATCGTAGAGTTATTTAACTATTTAACTGTTACAAAGATCAAACACGACTGAATTCATTAATTTTCTGATTCATATTGTGTCCCACGCGTTCCATGAAATATTTCGAACGCACCCACTTTCGTCGTAGGCGGCAACGAAATTACCAGAATGCAGATATCCGAAATTAATTACCGGAATTATCGATTGATTGTCCGAAAATAGACTATTAGCTATAACGCAACACAGAGATTCGAAACGCTCACCGGATCGTCGGAATTCGTCGTCGTCGAATAGCAAGCGCAGTCCTCGCAAACTTTGTGTTGACACTCGCAGCAGATTCTCGAGGCTTCTTCCGGCGCGAACGACTTCCGACACACTCTGCAATCGTCCCCGGTTTTCGACTTCCTGAAACGTCCGAGTGAAGAGATCGTGGTTGAAGTTTCGCGCTCGTGGAGACGCTTTCAGACGAATCGCTTCGACACCAAACGAACTACTATCGTTTAGAAACGAAGAGCTGTCCAGTTTCCGCGAGCTTCTCGACTTTCTCTGCTAAGGTATCGCTGGTTATTCTCGATCGTTCAAATTCTCAGTTTTATGAGTCTCAGCCAGGTATCGAAATGAAAAAATGTCGATTAAATTGCAACGTGAAATATATTTATATTTCAAGATTCAAATTCATTATATTCAGATGATTTCATTTAATTTCATAATTTTATTATATTATTTATAATTATAATTATTTCGACATTATATTTTATTTTAAACATTATATTTGATAAATTTTTAAATTTATCCTTATTAAAATATCATACAATAGAAATGAATGAACTTTAATATTTATTTTACTAATAATTTATCCATCATTAAAAGTTAATGGATTCTTTTCGTTTAAAAAGAAAAAACAAATTCTGTTCAAATTTGTATATTTCGTATGAAAAAAATATTTGTCTTCCATGGAATTTTTGTAGAGAGAAGTTATACTTTTAAATAGTGAATGGAACAGATATTCTAGAACGTTTAATTAAAAATGCATTTTTACAATCGAGTTTTATTCATTTTTCGAAATTTTTCGAAATGTACATTTTTTGAAAAAGTTTCACGATCCATGTTTTAAATAGAACCTATTAAAAGTTCCTTAACTTTTTCGATCCCTGGTTTCAGTCAAACTTTGTGTTTTTAAACGAGGAAATATGCTCTACATAGGATATTCTAAATTTTAGTGTTGGAATTTTTCCAGTATGTTCTATAAATAAAGTATCATACAAAGTTTCATGAAAAAATTGTAACAAGAACGTAAAGCTATACATATATACGTATTATGTAATGCAAAATTGATATCGAAGCTCTGTTGAATTTATTATGGACTGAATTTTTTTATATTTTTTCACGTACAGTTGATTTTTTTTTTTAATATTTCTATATTGTACATTTTTTTATTCAAAGATAATGAACGGAAATTTAAATTTGTGAATTGTAAAATTTTAATGTATTACGCATCAGAAATTTAAAAATAATAACTAACCTAAGAGATCAAGAGATTGGGTCTTCTCGATTAATTCATCATTAAAATTGATCGTATTGATAGTCACACTATTTATATCTTTGCTGTAACTTTTTAATGAAGCATTCATAGATTTTTCACTATATCATATTTTAGTCTTAGAGTTTGATATTTAGTTCAAATTTTGAGTAGCAAAATTCAAGACATCCTATATATTATGAGTAAAAAATTATATAAAATTTATTTTATCTAGAATATTCGGTTGATATTTTGAATTGTTCAATTTCTTGTGTTCAGGTCGTCTAAATTTTAGAATGTACTACTGAAAATACTTACGTCTTCGTTGATTCTGTCGTCGTCTCTTCCTTGGGCTGAGTTTCCTCGGCCGGTGTGACTTTACCTGGACCAAATTTTGTCACTGTAAAAAGAAATAACGCATAATTTACATACGTAATTAATTTTTCAGTAAATATAATTTTAATTTGTACAAAATTGTACAGCATTTAAATAGGAACAGCTAAAAATGTCTCTGTTATTCGTCGTTCTACAAAAAACTGTGAATAATCGTAATTATTAATATCCTTTGAATAATTCGTAATTATTAATGATCCTAGTGCAATTTGTCCTTAGCAGCTTTTATTCTGAACACAAAAGTATCAGGACATTCGTTTCTTCTTTTACATTTTCAATATACTCTTATTTTCTAAAAGATAAGTTAATCATAAAATTAGAAATATTTTGTCATATTACATTGATAGAAGTAACGTAATTCAAACAATGTTACTAATTTTACGCGTATGAAATAAATAAAATAACAAAAATAAATATATAAATCAATAAATAAAGTGGTAAATAAAAAAATTAAGCAACAAATAGATGATAATGTGTAAATATTAATGAATAATTCAATTTAATCTATTGAAACTACGTACGTGTTGTACATAATATGGTAGAATTAAAGTAAATAATATATTAAAAACAAAATTACAAATTTTAATGTATTACGCATCAGAATATATGTACGAATATATTGAAAATTAAAATTAACTACAAACATATGGCATAATAAAAAAGGAATTGTTTGTGAGTTTTTCAAATTTCCATATTCATACAAATCGTTTCAAATCCACAAAGTTAAAATTCGTAGAAAAGAGTACGAACGAAGTGAAAGCGTGCTGCAAATTATTAACTGTTTAAAACTTCGAGGTGGATCCTATTCACTGAACTGAATGAAACAAAGCGCCGCGCTGTATTCGCGTATTATAACAGATACAATATTTACACCGATTAATAACCCTTTGTTTCGCAACGTCTATTGGATCGTACGCTGCAATAAGGTCAGAAAACAAAACGCCAGCCAGCCAGACAGCGTGAACTGCAAGTTATACGGGAACTTGCTTTGTGAGATTTTTTGCTGAAAATGCAAGAACGCTACACCGACAAAGAGACTTGCAAATTTTCTGAACAGGGAAAAACTAAACTTGCAGATGTAGAAGTAAAGAACCGTTCGTTGCGAGACGTTGCGACTGGATTTTAGCTTCGAATTTTAACAATTACAATTCAAACTCGTTGATCTAACATCTCGGCGTACCACAAACTTACGTCAAATTTTCAACGTTTAATTTAAACTGTTGAACAGTGAATCTGAGCTAATTTTTTTAAAGAAATTCCACCTTCGCAATCCTCAACTCATTTTTCACAGAAATGTTATTTTACGTAACATTACAATATCGTGAAAGTGAAGTTTCCCTTGAGAATGCAACAAACTCGGACGTCTTTCGAATAATTGGAAAATTGTAACAATTTATTTTTTAATTATCATAATTGCAAGCAATTTATAAATTCAACCATTGATCCGCGAATGGTTTCACATTCGCGTACCTAAGAAAGAAATAGAATGCATTCATTAAAACGTAGCGTGCAACAACATGGAAAACTCCTAAGCAGTGAGATATGAAATTACACCCCATTTTACCACCATTCACTTCAAATTACAAACCTCATCAGCAAGAGAGAAATCTCAAAGGTACACGGTAATATTAATTTACCGAATGTATCTTTTCCCTTGCATTGACGAAAGGTGAAAAGGTCTCTCGTTCCATTTTGTATAAAAAAAAGAAGAACAAAAGAAAAGAAAAGAAAGAAAGAGACAGAGACGTATCCCCTAACGCCTTTATCTACAGCTTATTTAACGAGTCTCGGTTAGCTAAGCTCCCGAGCCAATAGAAGATTAAACTCATTATTACCGTGGTCCGGGGCCACTCGAGGGCGCGAAACAGCGTAGCTGGAAAAGCGGCGGAATCGAAGCTAGCGTTCGTGTAGTGTAAATCTTTCAACTGACGGAGAGTTAGGCCCGTAATTACCGCCGCTGGGCACGGTCGTTCCTCGTTCCTTGTTAAAAAGTTGACCGAAAGGGTTTAGGGAGGAGGGGAGAGCTAACCACCATGAAAAATGGCCATAAATCTCGCAAATGCGAACAAAACACGAAAATATACTTCAATTTTCAGAAAAATTTGTATAACAGAGGGTCAATTTTCAGGTTACAAGAATGATTAAAAAAAAAAAATTGGTCAATCCAAATGCATATATGAATGATGATTTACAATGAAAGAGCTTCGTACAGTTTGTGAATAGAAATGGATAAATCGAGATTGAATTCGAAATACTAATGAAAAATGTAGTATCCAGTTGCTGTGTTTTCATTTTTTTTAAATATGATTAAAACAGGGAAGTGGTTCAATTTTGTGAGAAATTAATATCCCAGAGGATTTTCGTTTCAGGCCGCTGACTAAAAATTTCAAGCGAGAATTATTAAAAACAAATTGGCCGGTCGAAATGTGAATGATAAATCATGTTGGGAGAGTTTACGAATGTAAATGGGTATATCAAAATTAGATTGCTTTTAATAAATTACAAGTCTCTAGTGGCAAAGGCAAAGGGCGCGTTAAATTTCGGTTCGCAAAGGTTGACAAGATTTCAAAATATATATCATTTTTTTTTTAATGATAACTCATGTTATTTTAACTGAAATTCGACCTTTGAATTTTTTTCTCTTTTTTTTTTTTTTTTTTTTTTTGTTCTTTCATCACGGGGATATTATCATATTTAATAAAAATTAAAAAGTAGCTTCTAATGAAGATTCTACGAAAACTGTTTATATTATTTGAATGTGACTGAAGCATAAAAATATATACTTATTACAATTTATTAAGGAGTTTGAATTTGCTGATCAAAAGTTTCAAGCAAGAGTGATTGAAAATAAAATAGTTGTTCTAAATGTGAGTGACTTCAATCATATTTAAAGAGTTTGTGGATACAAATGGATAAATCAGGACTAAATTAAAAATTTGTAAATGTTATAATAATCAACAAAACTAAGAGATTAACTAACCGTATGAAAATGAATTATTCAAGGACTGTTTCATTATCTGAATTCTCATCAATGTCAATTTGTCACTTTGTCACTTTGTCTTAATCTCCCTCGTTACGATGAAGAGATCTTGGTTCGGAACGACGTAATATACTAACTAAGATCATCGAATTTGTCTTGCGAATTTCAAATTCAGCGAACGAAACTGGATCACTTTTTGCTAATACGACACAATGCAAAATAACATAACGTAGTATTACACAGTACAACTATAAATACATATATATTTTTGTCGTTGTACTCTAATTAAGTGACATTTAAAAACTAATTTCAAAATAGATACAATGAAGACTCTGATACGAATCGCTATTTATCATCAACTGTTCGTGAATTAATTACTGAAAACACGTAACAGCTTTTGATAAAATTAAAACTCAAAATTTTTAAATATGGCGTGGATAACAAGGTTTTAACACAACAAGAATTAATCAACAAGTAATTAATCAATATTATTTATCATCATTTAAATTTATTTATTCTCTTTTTTACCAGCGTCTAATTCGCTTCTTAATTAGTTCTAACACGATAACTTAATTGTCCTAATAACTTAATTGTTCTAATCGCGAAAATTAGAATACGAAACAAAACTACATAACAGGTTTGTGTGTTGAACATTCCTGAGTGAATGCGTGCAAAGAACAACATCGTCAGGATTAGATAGCGTGCATTTAATGCATCGTTTTTAGAAAATTACGTTTTGTTGGAAGTACATGATATGTAACTTTTACATGCATGTAGCGGCGGGGTTTTAATATCGCGAATGGCGATGCTTGTTCCGAAGACAATTGTGCTGGAAGTAGTTAGTATATACATATGTAGGTTTAGTGTCGAGTGAAGTTCTTGTTAGTGGATTAGTAAAGACTTCATTGGTATTATGTTTGAGTAAACCTGAATTTATAGTTGCTACTGAGAACATTCCGTTGCTGAATTATTTTCCTACTGCGGCAACGAGTGGGCATTTTTAAAAAGTTGTAAAGTCGTAAAAGCAATAAAAAAAAGTTTCGCGGATTTTTATGCATTTATGGGAAATTTTAAGGTGAAAAAATGAATGGAATATTTCGAATCAAGCTAAGATATTTAGCGTTACATTTAGCAAAAGAAATTTTTATTTAGACGTCAATTTCTTAGTCATGTTTATAAAAATGCATAAAAATCATTAAAAATTTCAATTTTGTACTGTGCTAAGGTAAATCTTATAAATATGAAACTAATAAAACTGAATAAGTCTAAATATAAAACTGATGAAACTATATAGAAATTTCTTAGCATTCTTAATATCTTTTTTTAAAATTAAAAGCATATCTTTTTTTAAAATTAAAATCATTCTCTTTCGAAGATCGAATTAACGAGCTTAGAAAATATTATTAAAATTTCAAACTAGTTTATTTTATATACTTTACAGTATTTCTTAATTTATCAAATAATTTACTACATTTCATCGCGAATTGTTATCATTATTTTCTATTTCGTTAAATTAATTCCTTTTATTATTAGTTCATTTCAATTTCTTCAAAATATTATTAAGTTTATTGCAATTTTGCTTTGAATTAAATATCGATAAATTCAACAATTGAAAAGAATTACGTTAATACTAAAATATAAAATATATTAATATTTCTAAATATGCTATAATAATATCCCCCTTTACGTACACTATCAATCCCAAGCCAGTATAATTCTGAATGTGATTAAATAGCTATTAATTATAGATAGCACGTGGCCAGTCTATTGAATCTGATGTTATGTCAATCATATTCCAATATCAGATGAGTATTTTCCCCAACACATAGTACCCATCAAACTTGATAATACCTACTCATCAACGATCACCGAATTAAATTATACCATATTGTAATTCTTACATTATATATCAAATGTTCTTCATAAGTGTGATTATAAAACGAATTTTATATCTATATATGTATAATGATAGAGTATTTTTGTTTGTTTCAACGTGATGCTTTGTAATCAAATGATTGTTTAATGACAAGTTTGAATTGAGGATTTCTTGACGCGATAATTTACTAATTAATAAAGTGTTGTTTCTTTGAAATTGACACACTAAATTTTACCAATTAACGTTAAAGAAAATAATTTTCTAATTAATAAAGTGTTATTTCTTTGAAATTGACGCACTAAATTTTATCAATTAACGTTAAAGAAAATAATTTACTAATTAATAAAGTGTTATTTCTTTGAAATTGATGTACTAAATATATATATATATCAATTAACGTTAAAGAAAATAATTTACTAATTAATAAATTATTAGTTATTTCTTTGAAATTGACGCACTAAATTTTATCAATTGACGTTAAAGAAAAATAAATTTACTGTAAATTATCATTATCCAGAAATTTTAATTATATTATTTAATTAGTATTAAATCCAGAAATTGTTAAACTACATTATTGCGGAATTAATTAGAATCATCGTGTAATTTTCTTACATAAAGTTAAATTTTTTGTTTCTTGTTATTTTAAGCAATATTTCAATGCATCGGTATTTCTAAAAAATTTATAAACGAAAAAATATAATATCGTGATGATATAACAAAATATTATAATTTGCGTTGTGTTTTGAAATTTTTCAAATTCTAAAATCTATAATTTTTCCAAGTCTGATGTCATTAAATAAATTAGTATGTAGAATGATAAAGAAATTACTTTGATCAAATATACAATGTTTTGAAGGAATTACATGCAATTAATGTTTTATTGCACAAGATGACATTTAATACATATTGCACTAATCTTAAAGGAAAATACACAGAATTCGGACAGTACGTAAAAATATTCGATAGATAAAACAAACTTCTATTTAGATTTTTTACTTTTTCAACAACTTTTATATTGCGTTTATACGAGTATTGCATAGAAAAACTACAAAGGATAAGTTGCAAATTACAAATCCCCGTTTCAAACAAAATCTTTACGTTTATTTATATCGAATGAAACAATCGATCAGCTCGTAATTTGCAGAAATCACTTGTAGAGCATTATTCATTTTATTATCAAACATATTGCTGTTTCAAAGGAAACGTTATCAACTGATATTTATTTTTCGTAACAAAATATTTCACATTAATGCATGAAATAACAAATAATTCACGCAGTCAGCAATAATTTTAAAAAGTAACGATTATCTATGTAGCTCGAAACTGTAAAAAAGGAAAGAAAATGAAATTCTTCGTTGCATTTTTTAACTCTCGGATCTCCGAATGAAGCGAAAATCACCGATCAAACAGAATCCTTCCTCCTCTCGAGTTCAAACAAAGTTCTCGCCGTGGAGTGTTAACTAGCACAGCAAATTCTTCGTTTATATCTACCTCTCGAGGAGTTACAGTTCGTCGGAATGCGAGCAACGAATCCATAAGCTCGGATCGATCGTCGAACCGATCCCGGTGAAATTTATTCAAACGCGTGGTAGTCGGCGACGAACGGTTGCTCAAACAAGCCAGGATTACGAGAGGATAGGCGAAAGACCCGGTGGAAAGTAGAGTGAAAATCCTTGGTGAGAAGAGCGAACCGTCTTGAGATTCGCAGGAGCGGTTGTTATCGTCGTTCGAATATTCGCAACCTGGTGGAACAAAGGGAACAATCGGCGGTCTTCGCCGCGAGAATAAATGTCTAATTAACCTAAAAGTGATCCAATCGGCTCCTAGTCTCCCTTCGTTTCCTTCTTCTTTTTTTTTTTTTTTTTTTTTTTTTTTTGTTTCACGCGGGGCGAGAATTTATCGCCAGGCTTAACTGCCTCGACTCCATTTCACGATCCACCGCTTCCCTTACTTTTATGCGAGACGTCGTCCCGTCGTTCGAAAAAACGTTCCACCTCCGTGGGCGTCTCTCCTCCGTGTAATTGCCACGTTAAAGTGTCGGGATCGCGCGGTTTCGATTTGCGTCACTGATCGAGATTATGCCGATCGGCCAATGAGAAAATAAAGAAGGGAAAGTTTGAAAAGATTGCTGTTAAAGATAGACGAAGGAGAGTCATTAGTGTCACCATATTGGCTGAATGATATATGTTATGCAGATATATGTTATTACCGTCACGTTTGCTGAAATTAATCTCGTGCCTTCTTATTTCCCTTAATTTCACTCTATTTCGAGAATTTTATTTGACTCGATTTTTTTCAATTCCTTTATGATTACTTGGCACATCATATGTTGTAAATTTATGATTGTCGATGTTCGATAATCAAAAATATTCCTTCAATGTTTACATTCTATTTTTGATGGAAATTAAATTAGTTAAAAAATCCAAAATTGAATAATCTAATCTAGAATTTCCCACGGTATATAATGACGCGATGTGAGTATTTACATTTTATAAATAATATTTTATATTTTAGAGGAGAGGGTGGTATTATTATGATATTTACGATTGAAATAATTGAGAACAACGCGTTGCAATACCAGATCAAGCCTAGTTTGTCATTGCAGATCTCTGATAAAAATAGTGAGAGTTCATTTACTTGTCGAAAATTGAAATACTATCCTCATGGCAAATATGTGATACTGGATTCTAGACGTTCTTAATATTTTTTAATAGCTATAAAATTCAGCTATAAAATTCAGTATTATCAAAAAAAAAAAAAACAAATGAACATGATAAAAATAAAGAAATTGATAAAATAGTATACATATGTATTTTTTTTTTTTAATTCTGTTTAAAATTTAAACTCGAATAAATATATTATTGCAGACGTTAGTCTAACGTTTTTATATAACGACATTTAAGAATTATAAAAACGTACATTGATACAAAAGATTTTTATCATTTCCTTCTAATTACTAAGGAAATTTGTGGTATATATTATTTAATTGTATTAAATATGACTATAGTATACTATAATATATTCATTAATATATATAATATAATATATAATATATATAATAATATTTATATATCATTAATACATATATAATATATAATATAATAATATATATATTAATTATCATATATAATAATATATATTACGTGTTATTTGTTAAATATAAATTTATTTTAAACACAAAAGATGAAATATAATCGAAACGCTAACATTTTAGAAAATTCAAAGACTGGTTAGTTCATCACTTTGGCCTGATTTATACATCATACACAATTAGATCAGATACCTGCATTCACTGAGTTACTGTATTGTCGCAATCTATATTTTTTATTGTACATTCTATTCGATACACAATTTTTAATTAAAACTTCCTGACGAGGCAACGGGGAGGGTTGAAAACGACAATAAAAAAGAAATGCTATCGCTCTGGTAAGAAACGAATGAAAGAAACGATTCCCTTGTGACCACGCGGCTTAATTACGACAGGCGAAGGAAAAAGGAGGATAATCTAATGCTAAAGAGGTCGACTTTTGCCGGATCACCTCAGGGGTTGTATAACACTCGACTATTCTAGCGTTTCGAGGATGGCTTTTAATAGTTCTCGCCTATTTTGGTTACCTCGATGATCCTTTGTTCAACAATGTTCTTCAAGGGAGACGGTGTTCGACGAAAAATGAAACTTGTTGAAAGAGAAATATTAATTAAATGTAAAAAAGATCAATGACACAGGAGGAAATGTTAATTTTTTAATTAATTTAGAACATGACTATAGTAATTGCTAGACTATTGAAATTTATAATACATTATTTTATTTTGTAGTTTGTTCAGTAGTCTAACCAAAAATTATTACAGTGTCTAATAACATATTATTATTTTATAATGATATTAAATGAAATTTAAAAAATCCAAAATTGAGTGATTTAATAAAGGGTTGTTTATAATTTTATTATATCATAATAAAATTAAATTAAATTAAAAATTCCAAAATTAAATGAGTTACTCTCAAACGATAATTTTCAATTTCCAAATATTTCCAAATTTCCAATAACAAAAACAACTGCAATTAAGATTTAAATAAACATAAAGAAAAGTTAAAAAAGAGAAAAGATCAAACGTTAGTTCATTAATTTTTTAAAAATGTCCTCTGTTTCTTTTAATATATAATTATAAGTATAATAATACTTTTCTTTAAATTACTTACAAATACTGCTCCTTCAGAAAAACATAATTAACTTAATACGAATACGCTGTTAAAAGTATAATTATCTGGAAATTTAATTATCGGCATTTCGTTGTTAAATTAATTATAATTCAATAAATTGCATTTATATTTGTTTATACTACGCATATATAATGAAAAGATATGATCTTTCAAGATTAAACGATGAAAATTATTAAATGATTTTATTCGTGTGTGTTTCAATAATGCTCGAAACATTCGTGTGAGTGAAATTTATGGCATTTAAATGTTTCACAATAACGAACACTGCAACATGATTAATGATAAATGATATTTCGGCCTTCCTTTCATTTCGACTTGATATATTTTAATATAGTCAGCGTGATAATTGAATAATACAAAATTATCCTGTGTAGGATCTACATTCTTAGGATAATATTCGCTAATGATCTGTTATATGATGTTATTCATTAAGTAATTAAACTTATTATATATATATATATATATATATATATATATAACATTTAATGAATATAAATAACTATACGTTATTATTTAACGTATGAAATATATCTCACATTATAAATAAATAAATATGTTAATAGAATTTTCTGTTGTTTGAAAGTTTTAAATGTTAGGCTGTTGCATGTAAAATAGAAAAATTTTTTAATATAAATTTCAATATTTATAGATATATAGAAAGTAATTAAATTAATTAAATTTCGACTTGTCAAGTTCGATATATTTTGATATTTAATTTTGATATTGAAATAGTGTTACAATTGCGAACATTTCTATATTTTTACAAAGATAATTAACATAAGTTAAGATAATTAACAGTAAAGATAAGTAACGTAAAATAAATAAAAAATATTTTTGTGACAATTAAAGCACCATAATAAAAGTTTGTTTCCAAGTTCGTTTTCCAAAATTTCATTTAAAGTTTTCCAAACTTTCAATTAAATTTCATTTAAAGTTTTCCAAAATTTGAATTAAAGTTTTCCAAACATTCTCGAGAACAAATCATTTTCTTATTACAATAAAGAGTATAATACGACGAAACACTTCATGACACTTTCTATAACATCTTTCTCAGGATTCGTTTCGACACATTTTTCTCTTTCAAAGAATATAATACAAACGTCGTATAGATTTCTTTAAACAGCACTATGCATTATTTGCAGCTTGCAAACCAATTTTCGTCGTCGTTAATTTGCGAAATTCTCGACAAATTTCACAAATTTTAAGCCAAATTTCTCTTTAATTAACGCGAAAATCGCTTAAGAACTTGATTATTTGAAAATCATAAAGGCCGCGATATTTCCCCATATATTTCACACTGCACGATATTTCCATATTCCATCTGCTAACGCAGCTTTTCATAATGCCGCGGATTATATTTCGATCCGTTCTACGGAATCCGTTCCTACGATTACCTCGGGGCTTAAAACAATATTCAATCTATAAAAGTAGTACGAGCTTGGAGCAATAAAATTCATCAAACCTTGTGAGACAAGAGAAATTCCCAACGATCAGGGAAATTCATCGAGACGGTTTTATTGTCTCAAGATTATTAAAAAGTACTCGTAACTTTGAGTGTTCAGTACGTACTAGAATATTGTGCATGTTAGAAATTGTTGAAGAATAGATACTTTAGCACGTACGAGAGCAATCTATAGTGATACGCATATCCTTGGGTACGTGATGTATGGCAGGAAACACCAAAAGAAAAAGTTAAAATAAAAACGCGAAAACAAAGTTACAGAGTTTTGATTTGAAATGTCATTGGATTAATTTGATTCGTTTGACAATTTGGCTAAATTAAAAAAATTAGGAAAGAACGAGTTTTTTGAGAAATAGGTGAGGATTTATTCATAAATGAAGAGCCTAAGGTACCGCTGTACTAGAATACTATTTGTATATGTTAGAAATTGTTAAAGGTAGATTCCGAAAAACTCTCGAGCTTTCAGATTCGACGATTCTGGAGTAAGTGAGCCAAATACGATCTTACTGGAAGATCTTTCTCATCTTCGTGGTCCGATCTTTCTTCTATTACAATATTCTCCGCGGAGATAAAATGAGTCACTTGCAATCATTTTCCTAAACACGTTGGAATTTCGCAAGTTTATTGGGAACTCGGTTCAGTCGTAAACCATGGAAAACTGAATAGCGACGAGCTATCTGCTTTCGAACATTGTCGCTAACATATACAGTGAATCTGATTAATATCTAGATATTTAAATATTCGAATATTGAAAAATTATATAATTTGCTGTATGACTTTTTTTAAAGGCCAACTTACCAAATTTTGAGTATCAAACAGAAACGAATGTGTTTTATTAAAAGATAAATTCTATTTAAAAAGATTTTAGATTGCGTTCAATATATCTAACAATATAAAATCCATTATGAATCTAATTTTATAAATTAATCGATAATTGGAACTATTAATTAATTATTTACATATTTTATTATAATAGATATGTAAGGTAGATATATAAAATATATAATTTTAAATATTTCGAATATTTATAGAAGACTGATCTCTTCTGCATTTAATAATAAAATTTTTTCACCTATTTTTATAACTGAACTGACATTATCTGCAGTCACAACATGAAGAATATTAACGGGAGATATTTTTTATTTTGTAAATATTAAATAACGCGACTGTTTCAAAACTGTTTTAAATATTAGAGTATCTTGAAAACATGTATATCAAAATTTCCCGATTTAAAACAATATGTAATGTATTTATGTAACAAATGCAATGTAAAATTGCATCATCACTTGTAAAAAGTGAACAGAAAGTCCGACGAGAGGACAGCGAAACAAAGAATCGCGGCACAAGTTTTCTTACTTGCGAGAGAAAAATTAATGAAAAGACAACAGCGAAAGAATAAACAATCGCTTCTTTCACAAGTTGTAATAAAAGTAATGAAAGAAATATATTATCATTTACGAACAGTGGTATTTAAAGGAATATTTTCATTAGATCCAAGAAGAGGAAATATTATAAAATAATTCATTGTTCGCATTTCATCCAACAACATACATATGTTTGTCATCTTTCTAAAAAAAATGATGAGAAAATTCCAATATAATTTTCTTTAGTAATTTTTTTTTTTATTTTATTAAACTAAATTCTTCGTAAAACTTTCAATATTTAGCCAATTTAAACTTTCTTTGAAAATAATAGTAATCACATTATGACTCGTTATATTCAACATATGTTATACACATACATATACACATCCAAATTATTGTAATCTTTGACAGGTATTTTTCCTCGAAGATCAATGTGTTTTTTTTACATCAATATCATTTATTTTTTGTTTGGAATTTTGTATTACTATTATATACTTTGTATTACTATTACATGCTTTGTATACTATTATATGCTAAAGTTTTCTAAAAAATGTTTTGGAATTTAATATTGACCTACGAATCACTTCGATGCGTAATTTGTAATGATATAATCAACAAAATACCAATTATGTTATGTTTGGTTTAAATTGATATTATTTTCAGTCATTAAATTCTAGATAATTCTAAATGATTGTGAAATCGAACATATGCAACAATATTATAAATCTAATATTTAAAGTTGCATCGACTTACAAAAGCCACTAGCAACCACTGTTGTCTGTCAGTGATTTGTTTAACGTTAGAATCCAACTGAAGTCATAAATGAGTATAATAAACAGTACAGTACAAAAGCTTAACGTCCATTTCCGTAATGTTATATTTACACAATGCAGTACGTTTACATTCAGATGTAATTTCTTGTACGTACAAAATGCAGGTTCTTTTCTGAGAAATGTCATTTCATAAAAATTTATAAATGTTTGTAAAGTAATAGAATGAAAAGAACCGTGATGTGCGAGCGCAAGCTGAGAAGTTTTGCCTTCATTTAAATAAGAAACAAATGGGAGGCTATATCTTTATGAAACAGCAATAAAGATAAATCTTGATTCTTTATTTTTAAAGCCACATATAGTTATTTTTCCACGTTATAACATATAATATATTTCCGCCAGTGATGCACGAGTTTTTATAAACCGCTCATGAAAAAGCCAACGTCCTCTTCATTGCATAAAGTCTCGGATGATTTTGAATTTCTCATGAACGAGTTATAAGAACTAATGTTAATGGGAATATATCACAATAACGAAATAACAATTATGTTGAAAAATAAGTGTGAAACATTAAAAATAAGAAATAACTTTTTTTTATATTTTTGCTCCATCTTCTATCTAAATAAAGGCAAATCTTTTCAGCTCATTCTCGTTAATAAGAAAGTAGAATACCAAAATGGAAGAAGCTGTTTCTTTCTGACACTCTCTCTTAAAATTCGGTGAATTCTTAAAGATTTAATCAATAGGTGCAATTCAAATACATTTAATGGACGTGACAATCATCGTTTTCTCTCGATTGCCCGTATACTAACCCATGAAGGATCAAAATCCTACGCTCAAGTAAAATGTTATTTACCTGTCTTATTTCAATTCGGATCATTTTGCTTGGCACATGCAAAAGAACAACAGAAAGATTTTGGTAAAATTCAGTACGACAGATTATTTTTTCCCAAACGCGCAATTATTGCGTCGTTTCTGAAACGTATTCGGAAAATGGCTCGAAGAGGGTGAAATTTGCATTCGTTCGTGAAGAGGAGAGGCAAACAACATCGTGTGCCTCTTGATCTCTCCGCGAACGCATACCAAGGTATCTATCCTACCCATGTTCGGTTTATCCGACGTTCGACTTGCTCATAACCGTGTTCCATTAATTACCACGATAATTAACAATGCGATTGCGTTTCGAGATCAATTACAGCAATGGCCTCCTTGATATCAAACGGTGGGTAAGCAAGCTGAATCCAATCGTGGTAGATTACAATGAAATAGGCCCCGAATGGTTGGCTGTGAGCGAAATCTCTGCGTGCATGTTGAACATCGTGCATAGAGAGAGGGAAAAAGCGAGAAAAAGAAGGGCAACGAGGTTGCAAAACTCATGTTTGCGTATGTGTGTGTGTAATTATTTGCTCTTGATTCCTAAGTGTTGATTTAGGAAGAAGAGAAACATTCATTATGGCAAATTACTTATTAGAGCTTACTAATAGTGATGCATCAAATAATTTTCGTATAATATTTAACATTTTCATACCTGCATTTAATTATTTTCTTCGCTTCTAATTAATTTCAATTAAATATGATTATACAATACAATTTAATAACTGCATGTTGTTACATAATTTATCTTTCTGGTTTACAATTATTATATAATTTCAATTGAGTATTGCTTTGGAGGACATTGGAGTAATATATAGTTCTAATAATTAGATGTATTGATTTAGGGAGAAGAGAAACATTCATTATGGCAAATTACTTATTAGTGCTTACTAATAGTGATGCATCAAATAGTTTTCGTATAATATTTAACATTTTCATACTTGTATACCTGCATTTAATTATTTTCTTCACTTCTGATTAATTTTAATTAAATATGATTATACAATACAAGTTAGTAATTGCATGTTGTTACATAATTTATCTTTCTGGTTTACAATTATTATATAATTTCAATTGAGTATTGCTTTGAAGGACATTGGAGTAATATATAGTTCTAATAATTAGATGTATTGATTTAGGAAGAAGAGAAACATTCATTATGGCAAATTACTTATTAGAGCTTACTAATAGTGATGCATCAAATAATTTTCGTATAATATTTAACATTTTCATACCTGCATTTAATTATTTTCTTCGCTTCTAATTAATTTCAATTAAATATGATTATACAATACAATTTAATAACTGCATGTTGTTACATAATTTATCTTTCTGGTTTACAATTATTATATAATTTCAATTGAGTATTGCTTTGGAGGACATTGGAGTAATATATAGTTCTAATAATTAGATGTATTGATTTAGGAAGAAGAGAAACATTCATTATGGCAAATTACTTATTAGTGCTTACTAATAGTGATGCATCAAATAGTTTTCGTATAATATTTAACATTTTCATACTTGTATACCTGCATTTAATTATTTTCTTCACTTCTGATTAATTTTAATTAAATATGATTATACAGTACAATTTAGTAATTGCATGTTGTTACATAATTTATCTTTCTGGTTTACAATTATTATATAATTTCAATTGAGTATTGCTTTGAAGGACATTGGAGTAATATCTAGTTCTAATAATTAGATGTATTGATTTAGGAAGAAGAGAAACACTCATTATGACAAATTATTAGTAGCTAATGATTTTGTTTTTAACTCAATTATATTTACATTGCATTTCGTTCAATCCGTCTTCAATACATGTTTGCAATTAATTTTAATGAATAACTATCTGTAAAAAATGCTTATTATAATAAGCATGAAAGTATCTATATCTATAAATAGTAATACCATAATAAATCTACATCCATCTATACAAAATATATATTATAACAAAATTATATGCACATACATTATACTGATGAAAATTTTGAAATATATATAATTCAAAATTCCCAAAGACAAGAAAATGAATTTGTCATATATTTTTTTGCCCAGGTACGAATTCTAATTTGACAAATATTGAGTTTAAAAAAAAAAAAAGAAAGAGAAGAGGATTTTTGTAGCACGCGTTTTTTTTTAATATAAATAATAATAGGTAATATAGCACTGCATTCATAATCTTTATTAAATGCACATCTCTACATTTCAAATTATAAAATTTAACTTCTCAAATTCACTTTTGTAACCTAATGTTCTAACGCGATATAAAATTTCAGGCAAAAATGTATCAATTACAGATTGCTCGTGTCTAAAAAAATTTCTTGAAAACGTATTTTGTTTTCGAGAAATTTTTCAATTAATCGGATATTACTAAAATCCAAATATAATACCAAACGAAAGTTTCCGACTATTTGTCGTTTATTAATCTCGCAACAGAGATTGATATCGCCCGGGGAAGCTTCTCCAATATTATTACATGAAAATGAATTTTCAAATATTCCCCTCGTCCCTCATTGCTCATTTGTACGTTTTTGCTTGACTTAACAATTTTTTGAAACTTGCGCAATAAATAACGTCTTGACCTGGATGTCGCAGAATACGTATGGGATTATACTGAAGCCAGGAAAAGAGCGAGATTACTTTAAAGATTTCTCTTACAGAGAAGGTTATATTTTCGAAGTAACGTGAAAAGAGGGAAAATGGCAAAAAAAGAAAAAAAAAAGGAAAAAGAAAAGGCAAAAAAAGAAGGAAAAAGAAAATGTAATAAAAGAATTTTCAAACGTGAAAAACTGTTGAAAAAGTAGAAACGAACCGCACAAAATTTCAATTAATTATTTTATATACTTATTTAGCGTTTTTTTAAAAGCAATGATTTAGGCTATTGCACGATCAATAATTTTGAAAATAAATGAGATGTATGAAAAATAATTATTTAACGCTACAGATCAGATTTAACTGGGTTAGATATTGTTTTAGAATAAGTAGGTATGTGTTAATTTATTCGTATAAGCAGATGATTTTTCTTCGATTGATTTCATTATGTAGCTACCTAATGAAATAAATGTTCCTGAAATTATGTCTATGTATCTCCAATAATCCAACACAATAAATCAGAACATCCTTAATTGCTCGGGATGTAATACCAATTTTCTTCATAATGATATTACAACTCAAACACATGTTATTTATGAGTAATTAAATTGGAAACAATTCTGATAACAAATATCACTAATATAATTCGATTTAAATGTGTACAGAATAAAGGACCCATTTGAAATTCAAATCAATATTAATGTAATAACAATTATTATAATAATGTAATAAAGCAGTTAATTAAGATAAAAAATTATTCAGAAGTGACTTATTAAATCTTAATACAAACAACAAATGTGTAAAAATAAAGAAGCCCGAAATAAAAATTCGAAAATTATGAAACGATAGAATTGTAAAATATAATTATAATTTCATAGTTACAAAACTATACATTATAATTATAATTTTATTGTTTTATAATTTTGTAATTACAATTATTCCACCGTTTCTTTATTCTATTTTAAATTTCCATTTTCTTCGTTTCGATTGCAACAAGCTTAACATACATAGTTGGTATTGTTAAATATGTTTATGAAATAACTCGTAACTCGTTTTCTGCGCGACAGCCGGCTCAAAGACGATGGATATTCTGCACAGCGCGTAGATATGATTGACCAGTTTAATCAATTGTCTGTTTTAATTGTCCGCCCCGACAACGAATATCTCTGGTTATCGGCCGCCGGAGATATTTTACTTTTACACCGTGTGTATTCTTTGTTCCCGTTTATCGATGGAAAAGTAATAATACGCGCAAATAATGAATACAAATTGCGAAACGTTAGCCTTTCACGTCGCGTACCCATCAAAAGGTTAGAGAGAGCCTGGCAGAAAATTTCCCAACGAGAATATAACGACAATTTACAATTTCTGTGCGACGCGTTCGCGAAACATGTACATATATACATGCACACGTAGATATACCTATCGGCCACCCCTCCTCGAAACGCATCATCAACGTCTGTGACGTGGGCGCGATTTTATTTCGCAATTTGTTGAGTCACGTTTTACACCGAGCGATACAGCAATCAGTCGACACGTATCGACAGGGTGCAATGCAGCGTGTATTTTTAAATCAAGTTTCTCAGTCACCGTGAACTATTTAAAGGAGATCTAGCGATTGTGATCTCGTACGCGTAATATTGAATATCGAAGTCTCGCTGAGATTGATTAAATTCGTCATTTAACTGTTTGCTTTGGAAACTCGTCGACGAAAAATTGCTGTGTAATTTCATGTTTGTTGCCGACGAGGAAGATGTAATAAATGGACCGCGGATTTTTACGCATTTATGTGAAAATATAAAAAAAATGCACGCGCGACGGATAAAAGCGTATGAAATATCGAAAATGAAATATTTGTTAGAAACTATGAAATTGCATGAAGATCCACGGTCTATTAATAAACCAAAAGCATGGATTATATTGTATTTTAATTACACTGTTATATTTAACTACATTATAACAGTATTATTTTTGGCTATTATATTTACTACATTGAAGAATAATAATCTTGAGCACAGTAAGAACACTCTGTCTTACTAAATGTTACATCGTGAATTTAATTTAATCCTTAAATTTCGAGTCATATATTCAGAATTAATAATACGTAATTAATAAAACGTTGTAAATTTGCAGTGGTATGTTTCAAATGCTAAAAGAAACCTAGTAATTATGATCATATTTAATATATCAAATATTAACGAAAATTGTCGAAATTGATTAAATTGATTATTTAAATATTTGTTAAAAAATTTATATATTATTAATTGCTTTATAGTATTATAATTACAATATTATTACTGTTTTATATTTGTATATTACTGTTTAAATTATCTTTTAATATTGTTACAATTATTATAATAATATTATTATAATTGTTATTTTATGATGTAATTGTATATAATATTATACAATTATTCTACAATATTTCATATGTTTTATAGTATATTATCTTTGTAATTGTAGTAAGTTCAAGTACGATTCCCAACGATTTATTTATTATTAAATTGTAAATATAGATAAGTATTACTGATTTATTATTAAATCACAATAAAGAGATATTCTCGTTCTTTATTTTTATATTAAAAGTTTACACATTTATAGGTCACAGCGTATATCCGCGAGAATGAAATTTGAAATTGGGTTTCTGATTAAATTTGCCTTATCGAGCGCAAAAAAAGGTACTGATCAGAAATACTTTCAGCATTACATTATCGTACGATTTATTTTTTGTTCAATGTATGAGAAGAGATTGCAATATAAAAATAGTTCATTTATCAAGAATAAATTGGATGAAGGGAAAACGATTTATTGAGATTCATTTGCCGGGAATAAATTGAAAAAAAATCATAAAATTTGCTTGAATAAGTATTATTTGAAGAACGTTATTTTGCTCTAATTCTGGCATAAAGCTGAGTAAAGGATATCGACAATAGATTTTTGAAATACTAATGATTAACACATCCCTCTTACGTTTTTTTCAATTCAGTAATTATTTTTTCAACGATATCTAATAAATATCTCTTTTTCAAACAAAATATACATAAAAGACATTTTATTTTATTTTATTTTATTCCCTTTGAAACTTTCTTTTTTAAAATCAGAGCTAGATAGAAATATAAAAATTCAAAAATTCGTAATAGGATTAAAATTGATGTAAAAACAATGTTTCATACTTAAACAACCATAAATTTAACATTTTTACTCTGGTTATATAATGAGCAAAAAATTAAAAGATACGTATTAATTTCATTTTCTTATTAGAATTAGATTTTCGTCTCTCAGCCAATTATTGTTGCCATTATAGTCATCATAGATTCAAAAGCTTTTAAAAAGATGTTAATTATTGTAAAAAAATTTCATTATTTTTATTGACGAATCGAAGTAAAATTTTAAAACATTATTAAAATATAATTTTAAAATATTAAAAAAATTAAGGAAATATGAAATATGATTTATAAGGATTTGTATTTGCTTACATACGTATAATTAACATAATTAACAAAATTTTCATAAATACAACTAAAATTAACCAATCGACAAGTTTAATTTGGAGCTACTCCAATTTGAATCAGGCAATATTTGGAAATGGAATAAAGTGGAAACAGAATTATCATCCACATTTCTCTCGATAATGCAGTAACTTTTACATTAACTGATATTATTGAGAAATTGAAATTTAGGATTAAATTACATAATTTTGGACTCTTTCGTTTAATTTTATTATTACTAATCTCTGTGATAATATAAATACAATCTCTGGATAATATAAATACAAAATACAATCAAATATCTACAAGTGATATTTATCATTTTGTACCTAGTAATTTAAAAATCGTTATCAAATCATACTCATAAATTATAGTTATATATGTTATTATAGTTATGCGGCTCTGTTCTACCGATCTTCCATATTAAACAATATAAGATCTACTATTTTTTTTTTTTTATTAAAAAAACACAAAATATTAAAAGCCAAAATTAAGGAAAGCTGTTAAACTAGAAATTTATCAAATTTGGAGTATAGCAATTATTAATGTGGCACTTTTACATTTACAAATTCTCACGAATTTATCACATGTGCCTCAATATATTTGAGACAAATAAAAATCTGCGTGCAAAAATCCAATGCTGAAATTCGTCGATATTAACGACGAAATAGAAGTTCAGAATGAGTACTTACGCGACATTTCATATAAATATCTATTATAATCTCAGCTTTATCCAGCTTAATTTCATTCTGTAGTGAATTTCACTGTCATTCATAGTACTTAAACACACAATAAGATCGTAGAGTATATATCTATATACGTAGCTGCATGCATATATGAATATATGTTCCAGCAACAGTTTCAAAGCGATTATCTGTGCAAGACAAGTTCCATTACTAAAATGTTTACGATGTACACAAAGACGATATATAATTTTATACTTTCAAAGTTGCAAAATTTTGAACTTCATTTAATTTGTAATCAAAAGTAAACATATATTTATAGATGTGTAAGGTTTATTCATTTCATATCATCTCTCTTTGATGAAAATATTATAAATTATTATAACAGACCACACAATTTCGTTTTCTTCTTTCTTTCATTAACGTATAAACTTTAATTTGTTTGACTTTTAAACCCATGCAAATCTAATTGATAAATAATTAAACAATTTTTATGTATTTTTATGGTTTTATAAACATAATTGAAGAGAAGTTAACAAGTATAAATAGAAATTTATTTTATGTTAACTAAATATTAAAGTGAACACTCTATTTTTGAATATTTTACGTATTTTTGCATTTTTGGTATCCCATATAATATCCACAGTCTAGAAATTGTTCAGCAACTTTAACTAATAATTAATAGTAGTTACTCGTTACCTCAATTCAGACTTTTCAATATTCATGATCTAGGAACACCGCAATGTTGATTAATAATCAAGTATTGAAATAAATCAGCAGGAAATAACAGTGCATAACCAAGTTATTAAGTTATTGAGCTAACATTTCTAAGTGACTGAAATCATTTAATTTCATATGCAATATGATAATAATAAATATATATTAAAAACATTTTGATAATTTTGGATACATGTTTATTAACACGCAGTTCCGTCAACACAAACTGAAAAAGGATAAATGTTTCACAATAAGTGATAATAATTCATATCATAAAATATCGGGAGATATTTAGAAAATATTTAATAAATATAGAATCTATTAAATTTTCAATAATATTAAATTTCAACTAACATTCTTTTTCAATTTTCTTGATTAATTGAAGCTTCATCTTCTTGCAATCAATAATTTTTCAAGCCAAGTAATACCAACATTCTACATTCTTAGTTTTTATATATTTCTTTTATATTTCTTCTTTCTTTGGAGCAGTAAATGTTCATTTTATTTTATTATGGCAGTGTATGTATGTTATTTGCAATTTATGGCCAGGAAACATTAATATTACTGGCTTATGTATTATAAATCACATAGTTAAACTCAAGACCGTAAACGACTGAAATATCTACATTTTACAGAATTTGAGAGAAGACTGATCTTGTCTTGTAAAAAGAAAAAAATCTTCAGAAATACTTGGGACAAGAGAAAGTTGCATTAAAGCAAAAATTAACGCGATGAACACAATTAATACAGTAACTCAACAAGGTCGTATATCAATTCCGTGTTCCTTCCTCTTTCCGTTACTTTCGTGATTTTTCCACAACCTCGCTCTAACCTGAAATAACGTTAAAGTTACATCAAAACTCGTAATTCAACGAGGGATCGCTATCGTATCCGGTAGCGCGTCGAGGCAAAAGAAGAAAGTAGAAAGAAGAAAGAAAAAAAGAAAGGGAAACGAGAATTTCGCGGGAACGAACTGGAAAGAAGGAAGAAAAACTTGGCCGTTTAATCGACAGGTTTCCAAGCGGATCCGTGTTGCGAGAGCGGCGCGGCGGTAGGAAAATGGCGCGGATATGGGGGGTGGAAATAGGAGGATGAGGAGAAAGACGCCGTGTCGCGAAAGAAAACTGTTTCCTCGACAACGGGGGAGTTGGACTTTATTTCATTTGGTAAATTCGATGAGAAAGACTGTAACGAAGAGGGCGAGTATCCGGCGGAAAGTAGGTTAGCCGGCTGCGTCGTAGGAGAGACTTCGAAATTGCAAATATCTGTCGGGCTTCGGGAGCAAATTTTTCAATGGGATTCCTTTTCTTTTCACCCCCCATACAAATTGGATCTGGTGTCTACTAGCGATCCGATATCATCCTTTTCCTCACAATTGGATTAACATCAACGGCAATGGTTTCGGGTGACGTGTCCCCCATTATTAGACCGCGGATTTTTATGTATCTTAACAATTTTGCGCTGTTGACAATGAAACTACGCAAAATGATACGAACGACCAATTTATAATTTTTCACTGGAAATTTTGTAAATGTAAAAGTAGCGTATTTTATTTAGACTGTGCGCTCTATTGTATTTCAAAGTTTTTCTATATTTCTACGTTAATGTCTTCAATGGGAATTTTATAAAATAAAAATCCCTCTCTGTCACTAAATCATAACAAGTACTCTATTTTGTTCTATTTTATATTATATTATTATATCTACTTTATTTATATTTCTATCTTACATTATATCTATCCCTCTCTGTCACTAAATCATAACAAGTACTCTATTTTGTTCTATTTTATATTATATTATTATATCTGCTTTATTTATATTTCTATCTTACATTATATCTATTATATCTATTCTATTTATGTTCTATTATATTGTTTTCTATTCGTAGAGTTTTATATTAGAGCTTTCAACGAAAAAATTTTGTCCTTCCTTTTCGACTCATTTTTACGTGCAGAACATACTGAATATTTTTACATACTGTGTGTCGTTCATTTTGCTATACTAAAAACTTTCTTATGTAAACATCTATTTTTCGAATATCATTATATTCGAATTATATTATATTATTAGACCAAAATGTCTGCTAATAACTAGATCATTTATTATTAAATGTTACTAGACTTATATTTTAGTAATATAATATTTAACTATTAAAATATTCGAAAAATAGGAGTTTTCATATATTTTATCGTATTCTTAAATTTTTCCTAAACATATATATACACAAAAATCTGCAATTTATTTATTATTGTTAGATTACCAGCAGATGAAATGGCCGAGTCTTTCTTGAAAATACTATTAAAACACGGACGCAGTGGTAACAAAATTTCAACTCAAAATAAAGTCACAATTGTTGAATTGTGAAGAACCATGAATTAATTCGTGCACCTAATATTTTATTAAAATATAAACTTGCATAAAAATTCGTAATATAATTTATTAGTGTTCGTGGAATATCGTTCGAAACAACATAATATATTGCATTATCTGACAAAAATAGGTGAAAAAAATCAGAAACAATTTTCTCGAAAGTAGAAAGGGCTTTGATATCGAATACCATCTTATATTTTTCAAAAATGAATAGGAAACATACATAGCTTGTCCTATTTCGAGCTGAATCATCGAGGACAGTTTGTTGAAAGAGATAGAAAATTATGATTAATAGTTGTACTGTTGATTTTTAATTTTTATCAATGATTCAAATTTCCATCAGAGAAGTAATACGACAGAATGCAGAAGCAATGTTTCGCTTGCAATTTTTTTTTTTAAATCAATTATACATTATGAAATTCTGCAGCTACATAATATATAAAGAAATTCCAAAGATTCACTCAATATTTCACTACAATTCTACAATTTTATAAAATTCAAAAAATTTTTTAATTTGTACTGTCCTTTTTTTTTAATTTGTCTTTATGAACCAGTGCGTCAGATGAACAAATCACATCAGATCCAACTTCTGTTATTATTCAAATCAATGATAATAACATAATGAAGAAATTAACCACCCTCGCATAAACGAGATTCCATTCATATTGAAACAAACTGTTGTAATATTAAAATAAACTTGCTTCTCTTGGCACATTAATACTCAATAATATTCCAAAATATATACACAGATACATTCCTACTAAACCAATAATAAAACTGTATTTCTAACGGAAATAAAATATCACACCACGACTCTTTAATTAAGAAAATCTAAAAGATTCAAATCTAAAAATCCAAAAGATTCTAAAAAATCTAAAGGGATTCTAAACATCTGAATGATTCATAAACGAGAATATCTAAAGGCTGCTAGAAAAGTGAACAGGGTTAAACCCTAAAACATTCCTTTCTGAAGCTCTCAGTCTCTTTGTGAAAGTTACTTGGGGTTTGTAAAGGCGACTGGAACGCTTCTTTTGACACGCAACGATCATCACTCTGAGGCAGCAGTCTATCATAAAAATTACTGTGTGTTGTTCCTTGAAAGCGGCTCCAAGCTACCGTGTTACAGCAGCCAGCCATGCGAGACAGTCTCTTACAAAGCATTGTGTCGGCACATCGTGTTCATCACACGGAGGAGACACGTATCAGCGTTTCCTCCGTTCTAGAGAGCACGAATTCCGAAACTCGCATCGCGCGCTGGAAACAAAGGAAAGAACGCGAAACCTGCGGCCACGGAAACGGGAACAACGTCGACGAATGGCGCGCAGTGTATCCGCGACAGAAACTATGTGCATTGAAATTACAAATGCGTTTCGCGTGTCGGCGAACGCCGAATGAATTATACCGGTCCGTCGCGTAATTCCCAGGGAATTATTTTGCCTTTTGAATGAAATTAAAATAGAAAGAAAGAAACGAAATGAAGAGGAGCACGAGCAAACGGAAGTGAGACGAAAGGAAACAAATGGAAGAGATCGGAATAGAATGACCGGTGTTAGTTTTCGTCGTCTTCATTTATAATTGTCCGTCGTGTAATTTTTAGGAAATTATTTTGGCTTTGTATGAAATTGAAATAGAAAGCAGAAGAAAAAAATGAGTGAAGAGAAGAACGAGCAAGTGAAAAAGAAGAGTTAAGAAGGGAAACATAAGAAGGAAATTTCCGTAAGGAAAATCGCGTGATTTGTAACAAATTTATTTTGACTGTAAGTGAAATTAAAAAAAAGAAAGAGAAGCGAAACGAAGTGAAAAGCAAAGAAGAAGATAATTGTTTACCTTTTCTATAATTTATAAACGTTACTTTTAAATACAATTTATATTAATATAATATAAATAATAATGTCAAATGTAATTTATGCTACTATAATGTAATAAACATTAATTGTTGATATTAATTACATACTACAATTATATTGTAAATTGTAATTGTAACCATTTGCAATTATATTAACACATCTATTGATATAAAATATTATTTATATGAATGATAAAAGTGAAATATAATCTGTATTTATTTTACATGTAATTTTACAATTTTAGAAAATTATCTCAAAAGACTAAGTTTCGTCGCAAAACGAACTTTGTCAACTGCATTATACGATGTGTAAGAATGTGCTAACGTTTCCAACAAAGTACAATATTCAGCGAACTACTTTAAAATGAAACATAAGAATTTAAAAATTACACACAGGAATTGTATTCATTGAATTAAGAGAATCATCTTGGTCAAGCAAAATTTACTAATAAATTAGTTTCTAATTAAACACAGATAACAATAGAACATATTTTCCTTTCTAAAATATCTAAAATTGCAAGATAATACATTATATTATAATAATATAATTATATATCATAATGTATTATATATTATATAATTATATATATATATATATTTTTTACGATTTTATATATTTTAGAAACAAATAAAATAATATAACGTATTACCTTGCAATTTTAGGTATTTTCTTATATTAGAATTATTTTCTTATATTAGAATCTTATATTAGAATTATAATATATAATGTATATAATTATAATATATGATTATAATTATATAATTATATAATTATTATAATCTTATATTATAATTATAATATATCTTATATCATAAATATAATATATAATATATAAGATTATATATTATAATATAATATATAATCTTATATTATAATTATAATATATCTTATATCATAAAAATAATATATAATATATAAGATTATATATTATAATATAATATATAATCTTATATTATAATTATAATATATAATTATTATATATTTAATAATTATTATAACATATAATTATTATATTATTATATTATAATTATAACATATAATATATATTATATTGTTTCCAAAATATGTAAAATCGTAAAATATTGTCCCTTTCTTGTAAGAAATAAAAAAAGGTCACAGTAATTTTCGCTTATAGTATCGTCGTACCCAAGACAAGACAAGACAGAAAGAAAAAATATCTTGACAAAACAAAGAGAAACGGAGAGAGGAAATCCATCATTTCGCGATTGTCCTCGGGTTCTCAGTTTCCTGCTCGACGCCGCGTTTCTTTTTCTTTTTTTTTCTTTTCTTTTTTTTTTTTGTCTTCCTCATCCGTTTAAACGCGACCCGACGGTAATTAAGCAAAAAACGAGCACGTTATTTATACAGGTTTATTTTTTCTGTTCGCGCGCGTTAACCGCGCAACGCGCCGTACCGTTCTCGTTTCTCGTCGCATTCGTTTCAACGAGGCTCGTCGAAATGCACCTACAATGAAGATAACAAATCGACGAGGGAAAGGTGTGTTAATGACGACAGCTCGTAAAACAGATCTGTCCTCGAATCAAATGAATTTTTGATCTTTTCGCTGGTGTTTGTTCGGCAGATCGATCGCAAAGAACAATCACTGGTGACAGTTTCTTTTCTACAAATATTTTTTCTTTGTTTTTTGGAAATTACTGAAATAAGATGAATATCGTCGATAAAATAATTTTAAACAACTAAAGTAAGTAACTAAATAATTGTACATTATACGATAATGGCGAATATTATCAGTTGGAGATTTAACACTTTATATCCCGAGGATATTTAAAATACAATTGTACATACGTACAACTTTGTCCTCTGCCACTTTTTTCCTCGTTTACGATTTTGCGAGAAAAACACTGAATAAGAATAACACCAACACTCTGTATAGCACGATACACATAAATCGTACGATATTTTGCAAACTAAAACCGAGCGATAGTTAGTTGTACATATAGGATAGATAGTTATACATACGAGAAAATTGCTCAAAGTCTAACCTGATTTTGATTTGATTTTGAATTTTGACAATATAGCCTGAATAATTACCAGTCTCATAAATTATTAATCAACAACTTTCAACAAATGTCACACTTATGGTACCAAGGCAATTAATGATTATATATATATATATATATATATATATATATATATATATATATATATATATATATATAATTCAAAATAACGATTTAGTGCGTTTTTAATTTTTATAACTAATTTCTACTCTCAGGAGTGCATAATCGAAGCAAGAGCAAGTTAAAAAGAGTATTAAGAATGGGGCAATCTAATTTTAGGGTAAGAAGGTAGCAAAGTCGAGAGACAAGGCTCTGAGTTACAAGTAAGTCGGCTGTAATTGGGATTGCAATGACTTATTCAGCAGAAAATTAAGACGAGTTTTTTTTTGCAACTACTTAATAATCACAAGACAAAACTTATTATTAATATAATTATATAATTATTAATATTATATATTATTAATGTAATAAATATTAATATAATAAAATAATATCAGAAATGTTATAAATAACAAAATAATTTTATTATAAATAATAAGACAATTTTATTAAAATAATAAAATGACATTATAAATATTATAAACAACGAAATAATAATATTCTCATAACATGAATGGTACATTAAGAGTAAAATAATGATAATAATAGTAGAATAACGTGAGAATAATAAAATAATGAAATAACAGTGTAACACGAGAAATATAGGGATATTGAAACAGGAAATAGAAGGGAATAAGAACACAGGAAGGGGAGGAAGTGTCACAGTTCTCCAAACGCATAATTAATCGTCTCGTTGCGCGAAAGAAATAACAATGTGAAACTCACCGTCCCGTATCACGCCGCTTCCCAGCTGCCTCCATTTGCTGAAAGTGCCTTCGTCCGGCGTAACCGATCCGGTTGTTCCGGAATCTGATTGCGTTGTCACTATCTACGACAGAAACAATAATTTCCCCCCTGAGTGCAATGTTTTTTTGAAGACGAAGATTTTCTTCGCCGCCACAGAAAAAAAGAAGAAAAAAAATTAGACGCACCCGCGGCGTTATTGCAGCTGGAGTGGAAAATTGAATCGAGAAAGATCGTTGATTTCACGTTTCGAAACTCACGATGCTTCCTCTTTTCCTCGCGTGTCGCGATATCCTCGTTATAAACGTCTCTTTCTCGATGGAACTTACGACTCCGGGGGTCTGTACGTGACACGATTTTTGAAATCCTACAATTTTAAGACGATGATATACAGGTACATTTTGAGTGTGAATACAGTGTAATTTTAGACACCCGTTCGCGCAGAATATGATAACTGACCCAGATTCTCAAAGAGACGTTTAATGAAACAGAATACATTTTTTCGTGTGATACAGTTTTTTAGACAAACTATAACAGTTTTATATGATAGTGTATGGTTATAATTTATAAGTTGCACTAGTTTTGCAATTACGTTTAATGAAACAGAATTTTTTTCGTGTGATACAGTTTTTTTAGACAAACTATAACAGTTTATATGATAGTATATGGTTATAATTTATAAGTTGCACTAGTTTTGCAATTACGTTTAATGAAACAGAATTTTTTTCGTGTGATACAGTTTTTTTAGACAAACTATAACAGTTTATATGATAGTGTATGGTTATAATTTATAAGTTGCACTAGTTTTGCAATTACGTTTAATGAAACAGAATTTTTTTCGTGTGATACAGTTTTTTTAGACAAACTATAACAGTTTATATGATAGTGTATGGTTATAATTTATAAGTTGCACTAGATTTGCAATTACGTTTAATGAAACAGAATTTTTTTCGTGTGATACAGTTTTTTAGACAAACTATAACAGTTTATATGATAGTATATGGTTATAATTTATAAGTTGCACTAGTTTTACAATTACGTTTAATGAAACAGAATTTTTTTCGTGTGATACAGTTTTTTAGACAAACTATGACAGTTTTATATGATAGTGTATGGTTATAATTTATAAATTGCAGTAGTTTTGCAAAAGTCACAAAATTACGAATTATACGTTTCTTGGTTCCAGAACGCTCATCAATGAATTTGACACTTGTAATAAATGGATAGAAAAAATATTCATAAAGAACAATTTTGTTTGTTTACAATTTAATCGATTCGGTCTAATTCTAATTCAATTCAGGTATATAAAATTTCGTATCATTTAATGACGAACTTTACTTTAATATTTTTAATTCCAAAATTTTACTTAAAGAAAATAAAAGTGCGTGGCAATACATTTTGTAATTATTGTAAATGAGGAACTCCAAAAAAGAATTATCTAAAATTTGAATTTGATTTATAAAATGCGCATGAATCTAAATATATATCAACAAATTAATATTATTGATAATGTCAAATAATAAGAACAGAGGGAAAAATATTTAACTGTAAGGACTCTTGCAATGATTTTTTACTTTAATACTGTAAATATTTCAGCTTTTTTCCGAAAGAAGAGAAACTAAAAAGCTTTTTCCTCTTAAGAAAAACATACGAGTGATATAAGTTGAAAACCGTGTCGGCTAATTTTTGGAACGTTGCCTACACAATTGTAAACATTGATCGTTATAGTTAATTATTGACGCACAGCCAGGATGAATTGTTTCGTATTCTCTCAATTGAAAAAAAAAATTCGACAAAAAATGTGTTTCGTGCGAACGTTGTTAGTTTGGAATAGAAACATCGGAAAAGCGGAAATTCCAATATACTTGAAAAAGTATAGTTAAGTATAGTATAGATAAAGTCTATACTTGAAAAATCAGAATAAAATTGTGCACGTTTCCTACTGAGGTTTTCCTTCACATTATCAAAAAAATGTCCTGTGTATGAATAAATTGCTGTAATGAGTTTGTCATATTTTTTCACTTTGTACAAATGAAAATAAAGTTTCAATTAATTAAAAAAAATTCAGCTTTTTAGTTTTACAAATAATTACAAAAAAAAAGAAAAAATATTTCAAATTATATATATATTTCATAAAAAGTAATATTAGAATTTAAATTTTTATGCAATTAACTACATCATTTTCGAAATATATGATGTCCAAAAATTAAAACATATTCATACCTCCTCGAACGCAATAAATTTCATTTCACATTTAACATTTTTTTATAAAATCACTAAGAAACGAGTTATTTCACGTGGACTGACTCATGTTGTATAAAATTTGCACATATGTCGTGGACTGACTCATGTTGTATAAAATTTGCACATATGTCGTTGCACATTTTTACCAATGAATTTCCACCTGCACCAAAATAAAACTTAATGTAGTATTAATTTAAATTATCAAAGAACTTTTTCACTAATTTACGTTTGAAAACTTTCCTATTGATTTTTATCAATCTGCTGATTCAATTCATTTAATTATAAAATATATTCACGTTAATTCAAAAATTCCAATTCATCCATAAATCAATCTCTAATGAAAATCTGTAAGATCAGTGTGATGTCAACCAACGTAGAATCACCGGACGATTCTGTCTCGCTGGTTAACTTATTAACGAAACTTAGCCTCGGCTGGATATGTTTTTTCATCGATGAGAAATATCGCACAGACGTGTAAATAAAATACACGACCATCCGTTAGATGACTTCCTTTCCAGCACGGATATACCCCGAAGCGACGAGCATACAGCCAACTGAAAAGTCAAACACTCCGACGATCTATATTTACAGTAACTTTTTCTCTGCCATTATCACAAATAAATAGAAGATGCTTATAAGGCACAGTCCGGCCAAATAACGTCAAATAACGAAAGAGCGAAAGGTGATCGATATTTTTGTCAACCTTATCTCGTACCGGCATTCATATTCTTTTATTAACCCTCATTTGTCCCTTCTGTCGATTCGACGCGTTCTCCTTACGAAAATTGATACGATTCTGCTACATATATATTTATACGTCATATGAAATTTCGTGACATTTATTTTTGTCTAACGTATTGAATTCTATGTATTTTTAACATTTATTAGATAACAACGTACGTCGCTAGAGTACGTTGTAAATAATATTTGTTATAGAAAAGATTTTGTGTGCCAATATCATTTGATAAGTTACATATGGACTTATCGTGCCGATAGTAACCAAAAGGGAATCACCATACTATGATACTACCCTTGGCAAAAATATAAATGTTTAATATAAATAAATATAAATATTATATATTATATAAATAAATATAACATTATGTAATAATAAATATAAATATATTGACATATAATAATAAATATAATATATAATATTATATATCATATAAATAAATATAATACATTATGTAATAATAAATATATTGATATATAATAATAAATATAATATATAATATTATATATCATATAAATAAATATAATACATTATGTAATAATAAATATAAATATATTAATATATAGTAATAAGTATAATATATAATATTATATATCATATAAATAAGTATAAAAATTTAAAAACATCGTGACCTCTGAGGAATAAACAAAATAGGTACAAATACTATCATGTTTTGTTTCAAGTACACGAATAGACGAAATCAGCGATTTCAATTTAATTCATGGAAATAAATGTTTTCGAATACTTTCGAATGCTTGGAATTTGATTTCGAAGACTTCTTGGGGTAGTATAATAATCTACCAAGAGAATAGTTGTCTCGAACTGTTGTCCATTATTAAGCATTCAGAGTGGAGATGAAAAGAAAAGTACCACGAATGTTGTCACAACAAATCACAGAATCCTAAACAAGTGATCGTAATTTTAGACAAAATTACTGAAAATGAGATCAACATATGTGCATGAGATTAACGTGAATTTTACATACGATCGAATTTTATTTACTGCTAATAAAATAAGATTCGCAAATTTAATCATTTATCCTTTTATTGTGTTAATTTTTTCTTTTTTTTTTTGCCATTACATCAATTTGATATCAAGAGATGAATTAAGTTGGAAGGATGAGGGATGAGAATTAACGCTGCACAATCCACGCGGAGATTGACTTCTTGACCCTTGACGGTATTCACTGCGTTGCGGCTGAATAAAATTGAACATCGGGCAAGTTGAGAGGCAGTCTAGTAATCGAAATTGCTGCTTCTTTGGCATGCTATCAGCCATTCTCTTCTTCTCTTCGTCTTCGTTTCTCTCTCTCTCTCTCTCTCTCTCTCTCTCTCTTTCTCTCTGTTTGGTCTTCGATTCTCCATACTGAATACTTAGCTACCACGTATACACGCTGCGTGTGTCGTACCTGCCATAAATTGAACTGCGTCAAGCGGAAAATGGAAGGACGCTTCGATTATACGTCTGCCTGTATAATTTAAACGAAGCGAGTGTTTTGGATATCCTTTAGTATTGAGCATTGAATTCGAAACGTTATCTCTGAGGAATTGTAATTCTATTATTTGTACGAGTTTGTAAGTAATATTTGATTATATTTCCCTGATCCTTTAAATGGAATAATGAATATCGTACAGATGTACAGTACAATCTGACATGCTTGAAACAGTTCACTTGCAAGTTAAAAGGAAACTGTATAATATAGATGAATATAAGAAGGGCCTCTCATTTTCCTAATTTAATTTGTCTCTTATTAGCGTCAGATTGATACAGTGTTACATAATATTAAAATAAGTTAAATCTGCCAATATTGGCAATTAGATTAGATTTTTAGATTCGACTGTGTGTAAGTCCTATGCTCCTGTATATGTGAATCTAGAATCAATTATCGTGATCTTACTAATATTAGGAAACTAGCAAATAAACTATTATTACTAGGTACTAGTTTTATTATTACTAGTTTTATTAGTTAATATACTATATAGTAATAATGTATATTACTATAGTGTAATAGTTATTATACTTAACTCTTATTACTTTATACTTATAAACAGTATACTAATAGATATAAATAGAAGATGATGCAAGTTATTTTATCATTTAATATATTAATTATTTTCATATTATCGATAGCATTATTTGTTGTTATTACCTGTATTGTATGAAAGTAACATTCTACCAAATAATCTGAAACTATAATATACTGTATATATAGCATATGTAAAAATATAATTATAATTGATATAATACTAGTATTATTATACATTAATAGTAACAGACACTTTAAAAGTGCAATACTAGAATTTTAAATATTTTTATAAATTATTATTTTAAATGTTTTCATTATAACAATTTATTTCGTCAAGATTTTTTTCTAATATAACAAATTTTTGATGAAATTAAAAGTGTTAAAATTATAAATGAAATAATTATTAAGAAAATTATATAATTTGGAAAATAGAATAATTTTATTATTGAATGAATGTAATTATTACTATAAATTTTATTATTGATAAAAAATTTAAATTAAAAACGAAAAATACAATTATTATAATAAATATATATATATATTATAAAATAATAAAATTTAAGTTCGTTTCTCATAATTTTCTGTAAATTAATTAAACAAATATGATACGAGAATAGAATTATTATCCCTCTAATTGTAATAATTAAAATTACATACTACATAAATAATAATGATGATTTAATTGGTTTAATTAAACAAATATTAATTGGTATAAAAATAGTAAAAGAAATAAAATTAATTAATTGATTTAATGGATTAAACTAATCACTAGTGCAAAACTCACTATCCATGATTTCGGAGAGAGAGAAAGAGAGACAGACAGACAGACAGACAGAGAGAGAGACAGAGCAATTATCCCGCTATGTATATTACTATAGTATTATAGTGTAATAGATATTATACTTATTAACTGTTATTACTTTATACTTATTAACAGTATACTAATAGATATAAATAGAAGATGGTGCAAGTTATTTTATCATTTAATATATTAATTATTTTCATAATTGTGCACAATATTATCGATAACATTATTTATTGTTATTACTGACACTATAATCACCTGTATTGTATAAAAATAGCATTCTACCAAATAATCTGAAACTATAATATACTATATATATAGCATATGTAAAAATATAATTATAATTGATATAATACTAGTGTTATTATACATTAATAGTAACAGACACTTTAAAAGTGCAATACTAGAATTTTAAATATAACATTTTTATAAATTATTATTTTAAATTTTTTCATCATGACAATTTATTTCGTCAATATTTTTTTCTAATATAACAAATTTTTGATGAAATTAAAAGTGTTAAAATTATAAATAAAATAATTATTAAGAAAATTATATAATTTGGAAAATAGAATAATTTTGTTATTGAATGAATGTAATTATTGCTATAAATTTTATTAATGATAAAAAATTTAAATTAAAAAAGAAAAGTATAATTATTATAATAAATATATATATTATAAAATAATAAAATTTAAGTTCGTTTCTCATAATTTTCTGTAAATTAATTAAACAAATATGATACGAGAATAGAATTATTATCCCTCTAATTGTAATAATTAAAATTACATACTGCATAAATAATAATGATGATTTAATTGGTTTAATTAAACAAATATTAATTGGTATAAAAATAGTAAAAGAAATAAAATTAATTAATTGATTTAATGGATTAAACTAATCACTAGTGCAAAACTCACTATCCATGATTTCGGAGAGGGAGAAAGAGAGACAGACAGACAGACAGACAGAGAGAGACAGAGCAATTATCCCGCTATGGACGGTACTGTAAACTGGGCCGGGTGATACATGCATACAAGTTCACGGAGGCGGAACGCTAGCGTGTTCTATCCTTCGACCTTCGATCCGCCGGGCAGAATAGAACGCAGGCTCGGCTTTTGGGAGGATTCCAAAGAGGCCAAGAGGAACGCGCGCTATCGTAATCCGAGTGAACGATGGAATCCCGGAATGCAAATTCGACAGGGGGGCGGCGGGGGGGAGTGGAGCGACGGCGAAGGGGGCGGTTAGGGGGAATATTAAACGGCCGATATTCTACAGTGGCCTTCTGGCGGCAACACATAGCCGACGTTCGGCTTGGCTATAACCGCGTGCCGCGAGCTTTTGTCAGCCAGCCCGGAAAACGAAAACGCGGTTGAACTGTAACCGAATCGAACCGTGTATGCATACTGCGTGCACATATGTACGTCCGTCGAATAACGTTGGCACGCGCGTTCCTCTACGCGTCTCCATGTGGTACGACCGAGTGAATGGCGCGACCTTTCGCTCGTTGACGATCAGATTCAATCGACGGTATTTTCGTTGCCGCCCCATTGTGTCGCTTTTTTTTTTTTTTTTTTTTTTTGTTTTCAATCGTTTTAAATCGCACAGTGAATTGTTAACGAGAAAATTGTATGACGGATGAACGTTGCGGATGATCGAAGATCGAGAACTACGAGTTTGACTTTACTGAATAGAAAAGAGCAGATCGTAAATCCTATGCTACTTAGTTTCATTTGATTTAACTTCAAATTTGGACATTTTATTTATTACTCTTTTTTTTTTTTTTAGTATGTTCTTTTTTTTAAAGTAAATAAATGTATAATTAATTACGTTTTTTAAATAGTGTGTTGATTACAGCTCAGTTTAATTAATTTAATATACATATAATATATATATATATATATTATATTATAATATTTGTAATTTAATATACATATAATACATATATATTTATAGTTATAAAGTACATATAGTTTATATAATTATTTATAGTTATCTATAATTATGTAAATAATATACATTTAATTTAATTACACTCAAAAATTATAACGATAACTAATAAATAGCATGCGGATTCTTACGTATTTATAGAAAATTTGATTAATTATTTTCATGTGACAAAGTATGTAAAATGAAAATATATATCTTCCTTATATATCGAATATCTTATCTGAATCTTTATGTTAGCAGAATAAGAATGTCTGCTAGTAGCAGATGAGCAGATAAAATATGTTGAGGTTTAAATTTCAGACCCATACGTATAAAGAAATAAGAAAATAAAGAAACTAAAGAAATATTATTGAAAGAATACGAATGTATTTTAATTCATGACGATATAAAATGAAAGTAATGAATATTTCATTCGCAGCGGCTAAATTATCTCATATAATGCATTTCTCAATTTTATTTCAATCTGAAATTAAATTCTAACATGTCAAAACGTAAATAATAAATCTTAGAGAATGAACAATTTTCGCTCCAAGTTTCGAAATAACATCACTTTTAATATAAATTAAGTACTTTATTCTAGCATTTTGAAGTTAAATATGTTAGTTTTACAAACATTTTTTTTAAATTCCTGGAATTAGAAAATAAGAACACTGAGAAAAAATTATTAAAAGTTGTATTAGCTCCTTTCCACTGGGAATAAATTTTCATTCTAGATAAAAACAATTTGAGAAAACGTATTTGTATTTAAAACACTCATGTTTAAAATGCCTTGTTTTTAACGTCTGTGAATTTATTAATTATTTAACAATTATATTCGTGCATATTTCGTGCATATTTAAATTAGTTATTTAAATTAAAATTTTAAGAAAAGCTGAAAAATATGCGTAAAACGTTTTTGGAATATTTCCAAATCACAACGAAATAAAAAAAAAAAAATGCAAAAAAGTAAAACAAAGAATATTATACTCAGTAAAACTGTAATTTTAGAATATTTATTTAATTCGATAATATTCTCTGATCACTGTTACGATAAAAACAGAAACAGATGAAATATCTAATTTCTAATTTTTCTTTTATACGTTCTGTATCACTCAAATTGAATTCAATTTAGTCAATAGGCAGTGTTCGACTAGAGTATACTCGTCTCTTAATTTTAGCCGAGTTTAACAGGTTAGCGAGCATTAATCCTGTTAGATTCGTGCAGAATGGAGAAAACAATTGGGAAACCAAATTGTGTGTCAAACGCAATTTATTCGGTAACAGGCTCGTGACAACCCTCATGAATCTTTCGCGAAACAGGTCACTGTTTCGTAAAACTGAATCCACAGTTTTGATCAAACAAAACTCGAATATCAGTTACTAACGCAATGCGCCGCTTTTGTTGAGGTGGTTCCCACTCGTTTGGCCGAAATCCTTTTATTGAATTTATTTGCCGTTTCCTCCTGCGAACTAAAACGAATCTAACAAGTGGAGACTATTAGAGAACCACTCGTTTTACGTTTAAAACAAGAGATTACTCTTGGTGAATCGGAAATGGATGAAACATCAAAAGGTTGAAATGTTTTCGAGGTATATAAGTGATTCTCGGCTTTACGTTTCATTTATTCTTTTAAATAACAAAGTTACGAAATTCATTGTTTGCAGTTTCAAGATAAAAAATAATTCAATATAACTAAATAAATAATATCTTATCTAAGTATTATAATAAATACTCTAATTTATATATTTTATACATTTTACATGTTTAAAACACGAGATTACTCTTAATGAATCGGAAATGGATGAAACATCAAAAGGTTGAAATGTTTTCGAGGTATATAAGTGATTCTCAGCTTTACGTTTCATTTATTCTTTTAAATAACAAAGTTACGAAATTCATTGTTTGCAGTTTCAAGATAAAAAAATAATTCAATATAACTAAATAAATAATATCTTATCTAAGTATTATAATAAATACTCTAATTTATATATTTTATACATTTTTACATGTTATGTACATTATATTTTATACATTACAAATTTTTCAAAAATCCATAATTCACCATCATTGCAAAGAAATATGCAACATCTGATGCAAAAAATTCTGGTTAATCTACAAATAAAAAGATATTATCTAAAATATACCACGCAATTTTTTTTTTTTTTTGGTATCTCAATTATTTAATTACAAAGATATTCCACAATTAATGTCATTCGTCTGATTTTAATTGCTATGCATAAAATTAATACTTACATTTATTTTGAAACATCTGTCATCTCTCACCACTTCTCAATTTCAACTTTTTGACGTTATTTTGAAAAAGTTTTGAATCAAAAATCTCATTCGTTATTGACTTCAGAGTTATTTTTATTTTATCACAGTACACATGTACGTTGACATGAAATGAAGTAAGAAATTACGTTTAATTTATGAGATTATCTAGTGCTTGCATAAAAGTATTTCAAATTTATTTTTCATTGCCACTTCAGGAAATGTTGCCAACCGTTGTTCATTGGTACAATTAAATCATATAACTTTCGACTAATTGTAAGAGGAGATAGAACAGTCTCCAGAAGAGATTAGGGTCAAGAAGTGGGAAACATAGGAATTGGCAACACATCTCCAACTGTCGATCGTCTAATTAATATGAGTTCATGGTTGCGGCTAGTTAGGTCGATCAGAGAGCGTAATGGAAACCACTTTAGGTGAAAATTCTATGTAGAACCATAATGGAAACCAACATTTCCACTGTTACTGTTTATCTACTTCAGGTCGTACATTTGCTTGACCAAACAGTACAAACTTACAATTTGCGAACATTTGACAATGTCCTGTTACACAATCACATAAACGTACATTAACACTGTTTATGAAACATTTACCGTAGAATTTCATTTGTATGAATCAAATTTTAGTATATAAAACTGATGTATTTTTGTATATAATATAATTTGTATTGTTGTATTTGTATAATTTGTATTGTATATAATATAATATATAATATCTGATGTAGATCACTTATCTATTATTTTATTGATTATTACATTCCTTTTTAATGTGATAATAATTCCTCACGATCAAACTTAAACTTAAAAAGACATGTAAATTGAACATTTATGAATATTTGTTAGCGTGAGAATATTTCAGAATGTTCTTGCTTTTATACAGTACTGTGTCTTATTTTTTTCTGATTTATTATCTCAAATGTAATTATGCAGTATAACGTAAAACTTGTGTCAACTAAGTATTATTATTTCAAATGTAATTATGCAGTATAACGTAAAACTTGTGTCGACTAAGTATTCGAACGTTTCTAAATTTTTGAACTGTAAAATGGAATTGAAATTTAATCTCAACGTGCACAGTTAATAGATATTGACAGAAAGAGTAAACAAATATAATAATTAGGTAACTGAAGATTCTGCAAGGTGACTTCAATTATGTTCACTGTTGAAAATTTAAAATGATTGAAATAAGTGTTTATTTATCATATTAAAGAGGTTTGGGTTAGGTACTTATAGGCACGAAGCATCAGATATATATATTTATTATTAAAAATAAATACGAAACTTGGAAATGCAGAAAATTAACAGTAGAGAAACGTTCATCAGTTGTAACTGTCGAAGCGTAATAAAAATATCAAGCTCTCAATGAAATTGCATGAAAAGTATCCAGTTATTTGTGCACGATAATGTATGTGCATAACTTCTAAAATATTGGTAGTATAAATTTAACAGGTAATCGTTAAGCAAATTTTATTTCAAAATCACGACTAAATGCCAAGCTTCATTTCGTATTGAATAATGTAAGGCTTCTGTCGACCATTTATACTTGCAACTTGTACGCATATATAACTTCTAAAATATTGATGGTATAAATTTAACAGGTAATCGTTTAACTACATATGTTGGCTAGCAAATCTTATATTATTCGTTTATATGAGTTGTACGGATATATGTAAACCGAAGATCGATCAAAATTATTAAATATACAAAATTTACTTGATTCCTGATATTCTGTTCGTTCTGCAAACACGGGATTTTCCGATTTATTTATCTCATCTGCTTTATAAAGCAATATTGTTTAGACATATATAAACGTTTTATTTTTTTTTTTTTATTACCATTTCAATACATACGTGTAAATAAAAATAAATCTTGACAACAAATAAAAAATTTAGAATTGATTTAATAATGAAAACTCTGATTTGATGACCTAAGCTACAGGAAAATTTATCCTGTCAGAGGAATATACGGTGATACATTTTTATTTGACAAACTGCTACATGTGCAGAGTAATAAAATTGTCATCGTTATTTTTTTATGACTTCCTGATTTTAATTTCATTTTGATTGCAACATTTGCGGTTAATTTTTATCAAAAGTTGCATAAAATACATGCTTAGAAGTAACTTTATTAAGCAAATGGCCATAATTTTTAATACAAACAAACGGTGGTATGAAGTAGAGCGTACTGTATTTTTTTAGAGAATTTTAGGCAATTATATTCTATATTCAATATTTTTTGTATTATTTTTTACAATTCTACGCAACTTTTATGTGTATCGTGGCATATAATTAATGATTAATAATCAATGTAAGAAATAAATTGCTGAAATTAATAATTTATAAAAGATAATTGATAAAATAATATGCAAATATTTCCTTATTACGATGGAAATTGATAATTGGCTCTTATTGTTAGTATCATGATGTTTTCAATTTATTCAAAAATAATAATTCCTATCGTATGTATAATTTATATATAATTTATTGTAGAAATGAAAAAGAAAGGCCTTAAGCAAGGAAATTTTATTTTACAGTTTTTATCCATTTTCACACATATTTGTAACAATTTCACATTTATTTATTTCTACTCTGTCGATAGTTTGCACGTACTAAACAAATATCCAAGTTCAATCTTCTAAAAAGAAAGAAAACTTCAAAGGGAAAAGATTTATTCCACATATTTTTCTCTTACCTTCTTAAGAACCATTCACTCCTACTTTTGATCATATTGTACGCAACTGACTAATAAACTCCAATATACTTTTCAAACCTAACCCAAAGCTAATCGAAACCAAAAGTTTTGTTCTAAGAAGAAAAGAAAACTCATAGAATTTATTTGCAGACATAATGTTCCTCGAACGAAAGTTTCTAACACGCCTAAACTTTCGCCCGTGTTATCCTCTATTCGATGAATTGAACGTCAACTTGCCATTGTATCGTTCACCAAAGGCCACAAAGATCTAATGGAAAACTTCTTTCGTTAGATGAAGTTTGCCTCTTTGATCTTTTTTATCGAATAGCTATGGCCCAACGGATAGAATCTAATTTATTTATACAGTATCCTTTGCCCTTTCTTTCGACAAGAACAAAATCAGATAGTAATTTCCGTAGTCTTCATGTCGCGCTGGAAATTTTTCACGGGAATACAACTTCTCTATAATTTAGACAAAAGAAAAATAAGAACTTTATACTTAAATATTAATATAAATTAATACATTAAATATTAATGCAAATAACAACGTTTCTTAATATCTATTTTATTGAAAAATATTGCAGAACATATTCTACAATTATCACACAGCAGAGTGTAGTAAAGTATTCAAAATGTGTTTTTGTTATTGTTATAATTATAATCGGAACAAATTTTATTTAGTTTTTTCATTTATAAAATTTTGAATTACATAGCCGCCGTATGCCTCGATATTGAAAAAGTCTTCGACACAATCTCGAGAACCAAAATTATTAATTCCCTCATCGAGTTAAAAGTAAATGGCAATATGCTATCTTTCATAACCAACTTCCTATCCAATAGATCAATCCAAGCCAGAGCAAATGGATCTCTGTCACATACAGTTATAATCAAAAACGGAGTCCCACAAGGATCAGTAATGAGCACCACACTATTTTTAATAGGAATCAACGACATCACCATCAACTTCAAGCCACCAATAAAAACCCAGTTATTTGCGGATGACGTAACAATCACATGTAGCGAGAAAAATATAAGCTTCATTAACGAACATTTACAAACAGCCATCAATACCCTTCAGGACTGGTCAAAAACAACTGGCTTAAAATTTGGATGCCCAAAAAAACCCAAGGCATCCTATTCACTAGGAAAACCAAACTCAATTCCCCACTTAAACTATATCTGAGTAATCTTGAAATAAAGTTCACTGACACCATCAAAATTAGGCCTTATTTTCGACAAAAAATTATCTTGGGCGCCATACCTAAAAACCTTAAAAGAGTCCTGTATAAAAAGACTTAACATTATAAAAACTCTTTCCAATAATAACTAGAAAGCGGATAAAGACACTCTTCTAGAAACATACAAAGCGTTAATTAGATCCAAACTAGATTACGGCTTTACCGTAAAGCCAAAAGCTTCACCAAAAACATTATAGAACCAATCTCCCACTCAGCTATAAGACTAGCCACAGGTGCATGCCCCATAAACAGCCTACTATTCGAAGCCAAAGAAATGACACTTGAATCCAGAAGGAAGTTTCTAACCCTTCTAAATACGCAATAAAACCAATAAATCCAAATAACCCTTCCTATAACAATATCTTCTCCAATAAATACAAAGCTATAAAGCCAAAATTCCCTCCCCTTTTCATATCAAACTTACCAAATTCCTCCAATCTACCACTTTTAGAATTCACCCCACCATTGAACGTAAACCACCACAAATCCCTCCATGGACAACAGAAGCATTCCCAACAAACACCAGTTTTTCCGAACTCCCCAAAAAAGTCCTCAGTCCAATTGACCACAGGACTCGACTCCTAGAACTAAATAACAACTACGCCCAACACAGCAAGATTTACACCGATGGGTCAAAAACGGACACTGAATACGCCATTGTCACAGAAAAAGCCAAAAAAACACAAACTGTCCCTTCTTCGTCATCCATCTTCACAGCCGAAACTTGTGCTATCCTGGAAGCCATTAAATATGCACACTCAAATAACGAAGCCCAGATCGTCATATACACCGACTCCATGAGCGTTACAAAATCCCTAACGAAATCATGTGATCAAGAAAACCAACTAATATCCACCATCCAAGAACTAAACCACAACCAACCTAACACAAATGCCACAGTCATTTGGATTCCAGCTCATTAAGGAATAGAAGGAAATGAAAAAGCCGACGCAGCAGCGAAAGAAGCCACAGTTCCCTCACTTACTAACAATCGCAACCATCTTCCAATCCCCTTGCGACGACCAAATAATCAATTGCAAAAAGGTAACAAAAAATGAATGGGACAATACATGGAAAACAATTAAAAGCATCCAACTACACAAAAGTATCCAAGAGTTTCACCAAACTTTAACAACAGGAAAGAAGGAATAATTATCACACGCCTAAGAACCGGTCATATTAAGCTGACACATGAAATTAAAAAAGCTACACCGACCTGCACTCATTGCAATAACCATCCACTAACAATAACCCACGTACTGCACGAATGCCACATCACAGAAACCCAAAGACAGAAATACGAAATCAACGCAAACAAAAACCTGACTTCTCAAAATGGCATACAAAGCGTATTAAAATATCTCAAAAACATAAACTATTACACACATATCTAATGGCACCGTCGTCGCTAATGACCTCGCCGTCGATGCGACATTAAAGAAAAATAGAAGAAGATGGAGAAAGAAGAAAATTTTGATTATGCAGATTACACAGATCAGTATATCAGAGAATTGTAAAGAGTAAAAAATTATTCTACATTTTTAACAATAACAATACTGCACAGTAAAGAATACGTTTAAATATTCTCTTTAGCCTTAGTCTACTAGTCTATTCAACTTGCAAGCAGTTCAGTACCATTTATTTATATCGAATAACACGACTCTACGTAATTAACACGTTCGAAGGTATTTATAGCTATGTGAGAAAACAAAATATAATATAAATATCCTCTTGCGCTGGAATAACGTGCCACGCGCGACGAGAATATTTGGCCCAAAATTGCAATATTTTCTGTCTTGAATATATTGAAATATAAACCAGGCAAAACAAATAATAAATTGATTACTTCTTGATAATTTCTATCCAGTTATATCATACCGACGAGCTCAAAAGGAAAGCGAATTATTATATACGGTTCGGTCACTCGTTATGGTCCGCAATCAGTTGCCAGCGCAAATGGTTAACCTCTTGCGCTGGAATGACGTGCCATGCACGTCGAGAATATTTGGCCCAAAATTGCAATATTTTCTCAGTTTCAAGTATATTGAAATATAACCCAAGCAAAACAAATAATAAATTTATTACTACTTCTCAATAATTTCTGTCCAGTGATATACCGATGAATTCAAGGAAAGGAGACAGAGTTATTGTATGATTGTATGACGGTTTGGTCACTCGTTATGGTCCGCGAACCAGTTACTAGTGCAAGAGGTTAATAAACGTAATCAATCACCCTATACAAAAATCAGTCAGTGGCTACTGATTTATTTCAACGACCGATCGCCAAGTAATCGATTACTGCCCGAACTCTGACCGATAGGGCACATCGAGCGTTAAATATTGGACAACTATAGTCGCCGTTGGTACAAAAAAAGGATCGACGACGAAGTCGTAACTACTCCAAGGACTGATAGTTGCCACGATGGCAAACTCGATGGTTTTCGTAGCTGTCGAACCGCTACGAACTCACGGAACAGGCCAATACTCCTCCGTCAAAAATAAACCCCGATATCATCGATCGGCTTTGTCGTATTTATAGCGGGGTGTCCAACAAATTTGTGACGTGCTCGCGGTGCATCGCGCAGCTTCTCTCCGTGGTGCAACAAAATCTCTGTCGTATCGAGATTCAACGTAACAAATTGGACGTTGAAGAAGAACGTCCCCGAAGGGCTGCGCCTAAATCCAAACCCATTTAATCCTCTCGATCGCAAGATCTCGACACGATCTCGAAACAATGCCATTTAATACCGAGCTGCCACCGTACGATGGAATATAATTCATTGTCAGTCGGTGCGGTAATTCACGTCAGATTGCGGTGATACAAAGAAACAAGGCCACGTTCAAGCTCACTCACGTGTAAGTAGACGTTGTAAATCCTGACTTGGGGGAGGTTTGGGTTAGGTTTCTAAAGGGCGAAATGCTGCCCGTTCGCTCGAATATGTATGACTGTCCGTTTTACGACCTTCTCGCGAAATCGCTTCGATAAATAGGTTTCATTGCCTTGGCGGGAGAAAAATGTGCGAGATAAAACTGTCTCGTTTTGTCGCTGTTAATTTGAAGATTGTTTCTCCTCCTGTTTGTCGGTCAAGCTCTTACGTTTGAACCGAAGCGGATTTCCATGCATTTAAAAATCTAGCAACACGTGGAATTTGCTGCAGTGTAAGCAAGAATGTATAAAATGTTTGAGTTTAGCGGTTTCTTCGATCGTGTTCATGAAAGTATGGAAAACAACTGCAGTCCACTGTCGTCTCAGTTTATAAATTTGTAAGAGAATTGACGAGACTGATTAAAAAATGTAGCAAGACGTAATATCCTTAATTGTTTCGTTTGAATTTATAAATGAAATGCATATAATTTTTAAAATTCTGCGTTATTAATTCTAAATCTATAAGTTGAAAAAAAAATGGAAAAAGTTTCGGAGGATTTACGTATAATAACTTTGTTTCTTCACGAAGCAGGTTTTATCGGAGTGAATAATTCTTTGCGTGGATGTAAAAGTGACCTAAATCTTTCGCAGTTTCTTAAGGAATGAACTTTATTTGATGGAGGAGTTGGTTTCCCATAATGTGAACATTGTTCACGATAAAAATTCCTTCGAGTTTGGCAAGTTTCGCAAATGCAATGTGCCTTAAATAAATTTATTAAAGGGACATTTTCTAAAATGTTTGTAACACTTCAAAAACAGCTCATTGTTTGATAATATTGTAAGTTTCAATTACTATATAGAGCGTTCCAAATTTTAATATTCAAACTTTGCATTCTACACATGAAAATATAGACTAAAATATCAATAAGTACTTCAGTAAAAAATGACAAAAGTGTGATAATCCTATGAATAATGTGATATGATAAAATAGTCCTACTTTAACTAGATAAGAATTTTAATGTAATACTGGTATTAATACAATGTTAAAGTAATTATCACGCAATTATCGATTGAAAAATATACAGTTCGACGAAAAATATATAATTGTATTAAAAAATATACAATCAGCCCATTTAAACAGGTATATGACTCTGAATCAGGTAATATCACAATGTTTTCCTCTCGAAACCATTCAACTTCAACGAAACATTTTAGTTTAATAATCATCCATGAATTATATATATATATATAAATCTTTACTAAAAAAAGATAAAATTATATAAATAAATTTAAAATTATTAATATATAAAATATTTAATATTTCTAAAATATAAAAATTTAATCTATATAATAAATTCAATAAATTAAATAATAGATATAATAATGGTAAAGAAAAAATTAAAGTATAAAATATTAAATAAAATGAAGAATTGAAACGAAATTCACCATATCCTCGTTTCATAATTATATATAAAGACTTAATAATAAACTAGATTCAAATATAAAATAAAATATTATTGAATTTATTGAAAAAAGAAATTACATACATTAAAAATATTGAAATCAAATTTAATAATATGCAATAATTTTTTAAATGTAATAAATTTAAATTTATAATAATAATTCTAAATTGTTTCACACCACGAGTAACAATATCGATGTCAATCTAAATGTCAAAATCGAATGAGACAAATATTGTTTACCTGTCTAATGCAAATATAATACAATACTCACGCGAGTCCAACGTTAAATGAAACAATTAAAATCAAAAGTATAACTAGTTACCTTCTTGACAAAGGATACCACGTTGGCAGGCAGCATCTTGAAAGTAGTGACGTAGCTTGGTTTCGATCGACAAGTACAGAAATGCTCTTTCTCTTAACTCCCTGTTGCGCCTTTCCTGGCGTTCTGTTCACCGGCTCTGGTTACCGACATAAAGTTGTTCTCGGGCCAAATATCAGCTGTGTTCCGCGCGTCCTTGTTTCACAATAAGTTGCCGATGTACCAAGAACAGGGTCGACGCAACAGAAATCGGTAGAACGCGGAGCGACTCGGATCACCCTTTTGCCAGAAAGGCATTCCCACGAACTTTCACTTGTTTTGCGTCGACTGTCATGGGAAATACAACGGCAAATGATCTGAAACAAACATGATGTTTTTCGTATAGTATTCGAGAGCTTACCACGGAGAAATTTAATAATATAATAGAAAAATAAATACGGTTGATCGTTTGATAAGTTGACAATATTATTATTCTCGATAATAAATAGACTGCGGATCTTTTTGTGAATTCACATTTTTGGAAATATACCTAATTGAACGAATAAAAACTCGGCGTTTCTAATTATTGAATGTACATCTCTTTGTTATGTCCGCTCTATGAAATTTTCTATCCTAAGATTTTCTATAACGACAGACGCAGTCGAAACATTTATTTTCATTTAATTTATTTACGAACAAAAGACTTTTATAATGTGTGATAAATATAATAAATGATAAACACAATAGACGATTATTATATCGAATAACGTATATCTATATCGAATAGATATATTATATTATTAATAATACCTACAATTAAAGCATAAAATTTCTGTGAGAGACGTTAAAATGGAAGAAAGAGGAAAAGCTTTAATATATGTATAATAAGTACACAAATTTTTATTTATACACTTTAGGAAAAATTTGAATCTCTAAAAATGCATTGTCGTGTATCCATAAAATTTCTAGAAAAAATTACGAATTGATCATTTTGTTGGTAATTCTAGTATTAAAATATAATGAACTTCTTTTAACATATCAAGTCAACATTTTTACAAAAAAAATTTTCTGCGCCAATTTTGCCAAACCTTAAGAAGTAATGCGATTAAAGTAAAATAAACAATTATTTCTTAGTAGATTTTGAGTAATACTAATAACTGAGTAATAATAATAAAATATAATTATAAAATTTATAATTAATAAATAAAAGTTAGGTTTATAATAATAATTGTAATTATTATTTTGATGTAATCAAACTTCTCGATGAAACACTATTATTCTTATCTTATGTTTGAAATATAACAGCAGATTAACCTTTAGACAGTGATACTTCTAGTATTTGAAAGGAAATTATGGTACGTTTCATGGTAACTAAAATTCTATTGAATAATTTATTTCGAAAGTAAAGGTTGAAATGGCTTGGAGTAGATGTAACATTTCAGAAATAATTGCATGAATATTACAATATCATATTGTTTAATTTAATGTTGTTCCACTATTGGACATTTTGATGAATTATGATTAGACACATTTATACTGCCACATATCATGTAATTAATTTATAAATTGAATGTTAATGTCAGTTGAAAGTTCCAGCAAATATTAACTTATAGATTGCTTTTGAGTATTATGTGAATATCTAAAGTTGATGATTTTTTTATTATCACATTGTGATAATTGAGATCAACATCTTTCTTCTGTGCATAATTAGATTTTTATCTGCATGCGTTTCAAATTTAAAGTTAATTAACAAGTCAATTTATCAAATTCAAGTTAAATTTGATAATAAAATTTAATATTTTTTTTAGCTTAAATTTAATAATCTAAGACTTATTAATTTCGATTACTAAATTTAATTTAATATTGTAAATAATGAAATTGAAATCATTTCTCATATATAATTTACTAAAAAATATTATTTTCTTTCATATCTACTCTATATAGTAAATTCATCGTTCGATCAATATAACAATTATTGTTAATACGTTTGTAAGTGTTAATTACGTTTGTTATTTGTTACATTTCAATTGTAAATTATATTCTGTGTAAATATGAAAACATTTATATCCACATATCTATCGAAATACTAATCCTTCCAATTTACTGTAGTAATTGCATTAACAATCAAGCATAAGCATTCTCGATAGAACTATGCATAAATTATAAATTTAATAGAGGAATATTGCAATTAAAATCATAAAATTGTTGTTATCATTTTTATAATATATTATTGATTGTATTAAAGATTGTATTAAAGATTATACCTTATTTTCATTATACTTTGTACATTATTATATTCGACAAAATGAAAAGAAATAAATTTAACTAACTGTTAGGTTCATTTCACAAATATGTGTAATATATTTTATTTAGTTTCATAATCAAGAGTAGTTTAGTTTCAAAATCTGCGTGTTATATTTCCAATAATTGTTCTATTTTGTGTAATGTTTCTGTATATTTTATATTCTTTTATTGATTTAATTAGTAATTTTTATATTCTTTTATTGATTTAATTAGTAATTTTTATATTCTTTTATTGATTTAATTAGTAATTTTTATATTCTTTTATTGATTTAATTAGTAATTTTTATATTCTTTTATTGATTTAATTAGTAATTTTTATATTCTTTTATTGATTTAATTAGTAATTTTTATATTCTTTTATTGATTTAATTAATTTAAGTAATTTTTTATTAAGAGAGTAATGTTAATTTTACTCAAAATAGTGTTCTTATCTTTGTTATGTAATTATATTAACAATTATACATATTTTACCTGCCTTAAAACCATACAACTTTTGTATTAAACAATTTTCCATTGGACGCATAATTTAAAAGTTATTCCAAGTGTACAAGTTATGTGAATTATTCTGTATTTATACGTATCATTTATTAACGTAATAATAAGATAAAATCTAAACTTACAATTCATTTGAATATTTATATATATGTTCAAAAATTCTGAGCATGTTACAGTTTCAGAAGAAATAATTACATTTTTTAGTTAAACAAATGTTTTTAAATACTATTCTTTTGTATATATTTAAATCCTAATTAATTATATTTGAAAATCGAACTTCTGATTATAATAATATTATTTCTTAGGAAAATGTGCGAAAAAGTTTGTTTCATCCAAAAGCAAAAGATGCTCCAACATTTTAAGCAAGAGTATTACTTTAGATTTAAATATTAATTTAATCACTTCACTTGAAATTTAAATACTAATTTAATTTACAATATATATTCTTAATTTTGATATTTTTGTCAAATAGACGTGTTGCTAAATTCCAAAGAAGAAATAAACTTAAAAGAAGATACCGATGAAATAAACTAAATAATGTCATAATAAAATAAAATAATGTCATTAGTTTTGTTACATAATTACGTAAACAATAATCTCGCTAGTACGATAACACAAAGAAATCCTAAAATTTTGCTACTTACTGAACGAGACTGAAACAAAGTTCATCGTTCATGTTCATCCTCTATCGAATAAACGTACGAAACTACTTTACTTTAAGTTCGAACATTAATCAAGTCTATGATAAGCATCCTCTATCCGCGTCGAAAGTAACAGTTTAATAATTTTACGTTGATGCTTGACTGTCATTCGAGACACTTCGTTTCAATAGAGCGATGTAATCACCGATGTGCCCCGGAGTGACAATATTTCATCTCAGTTAAGTGCTTGTAATTTCTGAAATATTACGATAGTTCACGGTATGCGTGCCATTTCTCTGAAATTTACTAGCATATTTTGGGCAGAAGTATTTTTAAGGCACGAATTCGGAACTTCTATACTTTTATATAGAGTTAATTATTGGTTAAAATAATAATTTGATACACATGAAAGGCCGTGTTTCAAATATAATTTTAAGGTATTTAATTTATTATTTAATTGATCTGATTCCATACACACAATCTATATTTATGTATTTGTCGAATTTATATTAAAATTGAAGACTCGGAAATAGAATACATTGTTTGTTACAATGTCTAATGGTGGAAAATGAGTTCTTCCTTGAGAGCTGGAGAATAATTATTTCTTTCATTAAAGATCAGTGTTGCGTTCGTAATTCTTCTCAATTAACTTACATTATCAAATTCTATTTATCACGATGGGACATTTGTAGAATTCGCTTGATATTCTTTCACCGTCGTATTCTGTAATTTTATTAAATTGAAAGAAATTGATAAATTATTTCTTCGTCCTTAATTAATAAGTTCCACCGTTACAAAAATTATCAATTTGGAAAATCAGAAATTCTTGAAATGGAGTTACCACAGTGTCTTTCATCTGCAGTCTCTTTTAATTAATTTATGCATTAAAAAACTGTTCGAACTGAGTGGAAGATGTCTCTCATTCTGAATGTGAATTTATATAAGAAAATGTTCTGACCATTCGTTGTGTTAATAATATTATTATTTATATTTAATTATATTTATAATTCAATCAGATATTTTTAATTTCTAATAGCGGATTTCTTCTTCCTTGATGTAATTGATAATATTTAATTAAATAAAATTAACATTTTCGTAAACATCAACGCAATTATAAACATATTACTTTTTACAATAGAATAATCTTCGAATCATAAACGTAAATCAGTAATTTCAATTGGTAAATTCAAATTTAGTGAAATAATTAATTATTCAAAATACTGTCTCTTCAATCTCCTGTAATATTGAATCACACTCCTGGCATAAATTATTATTGAACTGGATGACAATAGAGGAAACTGTACCTCTTAATTCTAATTGTAGTTTGAATTTTTAATATATATTGATTATTTATTTTAATATATATATTTATTTTAATATATATTATTTAATATATATATTTATTTTAATATATATTATTTAATATATATATTTATTTTAATATATATTGATTATTATTAAGTATAATACTTTAAGACTAATATTGATTATTAATAAGAATAATGTAATCAAGCAATAGGGATTTTATTGAATCTTTCAGGTTAAAAGATACTCTATAAGTTCAATTTAACAAAAGAAATAGAATAGAAATTTAACAAATAGAGCTCCGAAAATTATGTACGATCATACTTCTCAGTATATATTGTGAAGCAAACGTGTGGGTTTTACTATGAAGTTAAAAAAGTATAACGAACCCAAATGTGCTCTTAATTTGATCGCAATTTGATCAGAAATTTTGTTTGATTGTGTCTCATTTCGAAAAAATTTTTATGTGTAATAACATTTTGACAAATAAAATCTTCGTAATATTATTCACGGTGATGATCTTGACAATATAGTGTGTCAAAAATTACTTACTTTTACACGATAGATTAACTTTCTGTTAATTATTTTATTTTATTATGTCCAGAATTAATTAACTTCAAGCCTACTTGATAAATCTTCACACTCGACTTTCTCGAAAATGAAACCTCAAATAAATTTTTTTCTTTCTTTTTTTTTTTCGTATGTGTATGAAAAATCACATGGTAGCTTTTTGTAAATATTTACCTTTCCATTTTTTTTTCAATTTTGAAACAAATATTAGCAACAGATTTAAAGATTACTTTTAAGTGAGAGAGTATGCACCGCGTAGATAAAAATAATTGCTAGGCAAAGGATTAATGAAAGACAGATTTCATAATGAGACGCGATTTGTTTCAAATCTTCATTTATTCACATCACGTAACACCACCTAATCAGTTTCGATCTCCGGTTAAGCAGTTTAGGATTAGAATTGCCTAACACTAGTTAGATGATCAATTACAAATTCTCGTTTGCTCTCATTACGAATGCAAAGGTCAAACTTGATAAAATGAAAACACACGTGTGTATGTGTGTGCGTTCGATCAGTACGTGACGTAAGAAGGTTTCACGTAAAATGAAATTTACATTTATTTGTGGCTCTCGAGAGCTGGCAGTCAGGTCCACGTGGTAGCATTGAACATTTAAAACAGAAATTCTTTTATGCAAATCCGCTGAAGACGACCAAAATATGGTTGTCATACATCTGCAAAATGGTATAAGCGAGTACAAGCGATTCGATATCGAGACGTCGAAAGGAAAAAGTATTATGTCTACAATTGGTATAAGGTCGGAGTGCACAGAGGACGAATTTAATGTATGGTCGAGATATCGGAAATCGGAGTAAAGAAACGACCGAAATTCAGTAGCTTTTCGTTGCTTTCTTTACAATCGGCGGATATTAAGCTGGCTTTAGATTACGTCTATTGATATCTTCGCGATATTGTTCCCTCACTCCTCGAAGAACTTCTCCTAACTATGATTTACTGTTTGTAATTGTGCTTAACGTGTGAACCGTTTATGTTTGTTTCGACAAAACTGAGGAGACGAAAAAAAAATTTACGTGCATTAATTTAATTTAAACTTTTTATTTGTAAACGATTTAATTAATTAATGAAGATTTAAGCCTTCGAATATTCGTCCTTCGATTTGAACAAATTGAAATTTCGTTGCTTAATGGCGTTGCATGATCGACGCAAACATATGCGTCACAAAAAATGAAAGAAAATGGACTGGCACCAGTTTCAAATTATAATTTCTTTGTGCGAGATTATAACTATTAAAGTATAAATAATTTCTAATTAAAATTTTGTTTGTAGGTACATGATTTAAAATTTATAATGATTAATATTTATAATATATTGATTTTATGATTTAATATTTATATATTGATTTTATGATTTAATATTTATAATATATTGATTTTATATTTATATTTTAATATGTTTATGTTTATAATATATTGATTTTATGATTTAATATTTATAATATATACTGCAACAAAAGTTTTACAATATCTATGTTTAATCTTTGTTGAGTTCAGAAGATATTTAATACGTAAAACTTACTATGTAAGACTATAATTATTGAATTATTTATTTATTAACATACAGATAATTCACGTTGAAATTGTACTTCAATGTGTAATCTCTAAAAAATTCAACGGAAGAGTATTTAAAATTGTGGTAAATCAACCAAACGATAAACATATCTGTATTCACTGTAATCCTACAATTGCAACTTTGTTTTAAATTTGTTTTAAATTTCCAGATTTTTACATATAATAATAATTGCATAACAATCAGTAATAGAGGCATTTGTATTGGATTTCATCAGAAATTAATAATTGTCGAATCTAAAACAAATCTGAATTTAATTATGAAATTACTAATTATTAAAGTATTACGAATAATAATTAATAATTATTAAAGTAATACGAAAGAGATATATTTATTGAAATTCGTTGAAATGACATCTTAATCAGAGAATTACTGAGAATAAATATTTTGTTCAATTTTGTATATAAAGTAGTTCTTTCTCATTTTTGTGATTTTTTTCTTTTTAATTATTTCAACGAAATTCATACTCTTAAGTTTCATAAATCTATAGAAAATACGACATGCAGATGAAACAAATGTTTAATGATAATTTTAAAATAAAATTGTAATCCAATTTCTACATATGGTAGATATCTCTGATTTTTTTGAAAATTGTGAACTAGTTCGACTGTCCCGAGGCTCTTAAATTCGATAAATTAACAAATTATTAAAAAGTACGAAATACAGAGAGGATTATTGACACTTTATTTAAAGAATTAAAACGAATATTTTATCAGACTTTTTCAATTCTCAATGAAATTAAAAATTAATTACTTCGAGAGACTTGATAAATCTACAACGATATAAAGATCTAGAAATATATTTTGTAGCGACGTTCACGAGGAAAGGATGACGAATAGGATATTTTATAAAAGTAGAATAGGAAAGAATCGCTTTTATACGAGGAATGAAGCTTTCAATGCTTCGAAGTTAGATTTCTATTCACGAGAAATCGCTCTGTGGATTTACCGATGATCGCTGAGTTATTGCGCACTGTTAAACTATCGAAATCTGAGAAAGCGATCAATACGGAGCTGCAACAATTCAATTACACTTCGGCCAGCCAAGTGTAATATAGCCAATTTCGGAAAACTATCAGATTACACTGTGACAAAATGAAAGGTTCGTGTTCCACGAGTACGGGAAAGTGTCGAAAGAGGATAAATTCCAATCAACAATCATAGTAATCACTGTTTTAGAGTAAAGTATAACCTTCTCTGAATGAACGAACGAAAAGATTACTCTTTGAATATTGAGGAGTAAAATATCGAAGTAAAAGACAAAATGAAATGAAATGAAAATCGTGAGACATGTATCAATAATTTAATAACAATCGTCTCTGAAATATTTTTTAATCCTTCGTTCGTTTTTACTAAATTAAAAAAATTACTATTCTTCAACTCTTTAACAAAACTTTAACAAAACGAACTCCACATCTCGATTGAAAATATATATATATATATATATTAATATTAAATTAAAATACATATTCGATCGAAAGTACAAGCGCGGGATAAAATTATTTTTACGCGAATTGCTTGGGAAAAAGGAAAAAATATTCGAACGTCGAACGTTCCATGAGACAACGGTTAGGGTTAGAATAAAAGGCGTAGACGAGATTCGACGTCCTCCGAACAGAGAAAGAAGCTGGATTAAAGTGAAAACGGAGGCGGTGCGGAATTTCAAGCATGACGCTCATAATGGTCCGGCACATATTAGTTTATCTCGTAATGATCCGAACGAAGAAGCTTCCAACTCCTTAGCAATTCCTTACTACGACGGCTGCGTACCTCGAGGAATTCGTTTTCTCGATGTTCCTCGGGGAGCGAGCTGCGAACGCCATGCCGCTCAAAATTAATTATCGGAATCAATAAAGGTGTAAATAATGATGCTGATGACTGGAAAATTTACAGCCCCTGGGCCATCGAATTAAAACTACGTGCAGTTACGTCACGTTACATACATGATTGTCCAAATTATTATTATTATTATATACTTATTAATATATTAAATACTTGTTGTTGTTGTTGTTGTTGTTGTTATAATGTTATATAATAATACTTATTATTATTAAACATTATAGTGCACAAGTATTTGGACAGTTCTAAATTATTGCAAATACATAAAATATCAGTTAATAAGTCCCTTGCCATTCGATTTTCTTTTTGAACATCCTCGACGAAAGCATTAACCATTATATCGTAACATCACTCCAATTTATAATATCATAAATTGAATATTATAGTAATTATATTAAAATTATTAATATAATATCATATAATATAATATAATGTAGTATAATATAGTAGAATATAGTAGAATATAGTACAATATAGTATAATATAGTAAAATATAGTATAATATAGTAAAATATAGTAGAATATAGTGTAATATAGTAGAATACAGTATAATATAGTAGAACATAATAGAACATAGTAGATTATAGTATAATATAGTAGAAAATAGAATATAGTACAATATAGTACAATATAGTACAATATAGTACAATATAGTGTAATATAGTGTAACATAGTAGAATACAGTATAATATAGTAGAACATAGTAGAACATAGTAGATTATAATAGAATATAGTATCATATAGTGTAAATAGTGTAATATAGTGTAATATAGTATAATATAGTATAATATAATTATTACTTGATTCTCAATGAATATACAAAAACGGCAATGTAACAAGAATTCCTAAATTCATTAAAAAAAAATCACCTTTCCGTAAAGTCTAAACTTTTGAACCAGTTCCTGTATCTCGTACCTTTTTCTATATTTTTCCTACTAGCAACAGAGCTTGCAGAAACTTGAGAAAAAGACTACTTAAATTACTTGGACACCAAGAACAGTCAGAAAAATAAAATAAAATACCGTAAACAACTGAAATCCATCGAGCTTTTAATTCAAGTCGGAAAGAAAATATTGAACGACCGGAATGATTAGAGTCGATCGAGCACCCTCTCACGTTCTCGAGTGCCATTTCGGGAAACGTAATCGGCATATCGAATATCCTCCCTCCCCCTCTCTCTTTCTGATTTTATGACCGAAGGGTAAGGGAATAAGCCTCTATTCAGGTTTTCGCAGTTTCGCGTTTTGTAACATCTGCACCGGCCATCGACGCTCTCGTGGTAGTTTATTCCATCCTGTAAAAGTCACGTATCGGAGGCATTCGTCAGAATATTCGACGGACAGCTTCGGCCGACGAGATGAGACGAGAACCGAGAGGGTTCACGGGAATTTTCTGCGCGACGTGGCCGACGAAACTTTGCCGGGTGTCGATAAAAATTTCAATGGCGAGGGACGGTGGATGGTGCGGCTCGAATCGATATTGCGGTGAAATAAAACTTGAACGCCGTGAAATTTGCGTGAAAATTTTTCGGGGGACGTTCGAGCATGGCCGAACGACAAAAATTCCGAACGTCGTTCCATTCTGATTAGAATATTTGTTCGAGTTCGAGCATACAACTTTTAATTTCACGTAGTTCGATCTGTAATAGAAATAGCAAACTGCTATCTGCTCTCTTGGAATTTTTTTTTTTCTTAATTTTCTTACTCAATAAAAAATTAATTAAAGTAAGTAGTTTTTAATGATTATAGTGTTGTACGTGTGGACATTTTGAAAAATGATTTTAGTCGTATATAGTGACATTAATAAATTTGTAATAACGAATATAAATAGAATAACGAATGCTAATATTTATAAATTTTAATAGGTTTTTAACTGTCAGTATTTGTGGCAACAAAAGCTGTAATTTTATTCAAATGAAACGTTCTTTTTCTCTTTTAAATTTGTGCTACACTGAATAGCACAGATCTTATTAAATCAGAATAATATAATAAATAATAGTGTTCAAATAAAATTGATGCTTTAAATTAATAACAACTTCAACAATAGATGTCAAAGAACGAACATTATTCACATATATTGAAAGCTATTTTAATAGTTATTTTGTGTTGATAGTTTATACAAACTACCTTCATCCAGGGGACATAATAGCGCCATAACCGTCGATATATTCTCAAGAGACAATATTTCACCTTGATAAATGCTTTTAACACGACATATAATTTGTTGACTACTAAGAAACGTTCCAGCAAATTTACTATTACTTATTCAGATAATATTTTCTCAAATTACGTGCAACGGGTCGCATAAGCTCTATTTTATTCGTTTCATATAAATATTTGTGTAAAAAAGAATAGAGGAAATTATATAATTCATTCTATAAAATGCAAATACATCTTTTCGATACAGCAAGTACAAATAATTTCAGAATCTGCATTTATTCGCTTCGTATTAAAATCTGTGTAAAAAAATATAGAGGAAACTCTTTCACTTTATAAAATGCAAATAATTCTTACGATAAGTATGTTTGTAAGTAATTTCTGCAACGATTTTATTCTTTATTACCATGAGATTAATATACGATCAAATAATATTGATAGTATTAATATATAATATTAGTAATAATATAGTAAATAATACAAATATTATTGTTGCATTATAAATAATTGTTGCTATATAATATTATTGTTATATAGCAATAATTATTACTATATAATATTATATTATTTATATTATTGTTAATATTATAATATTATTATTATTGTTAATGTTATTATAATATAATATTATTGTACAAATAATTTTGCACAAATACACTAAACAATATTATTATTATGATAATATTGCTCTCGTGATAATTAAGAATAGAATCATTATCTCTTATCCGTAATTTTATAATTAAATTACATTTGCATTGTCAAAAATAATTGTAAAAATAACAGATGAATGAATTATTAAATTTTATAATGCTTTAAATACGTTTCATTAGAAATGTATTTCATTAGAGTGACGATCTATCAAATCTCTTTACAAATTTTGCACTTTTTTCAACGCGAAGATCATAGAAAGAAAAGAAACGAAATAAAGCCAAAAAATGAATGATTTTTTTATAAATTTTAATATTTTACACTTCGAAAATTTACACATGCATGTTGTATGTGTGTTCTACTACAATTTTATTGTAGTAAAATCAACTACAGAAACTTTTTAAGACTAAAAGTTTTGTCTAAAAAACAAACAAGTTATAAACTGTGACTTTATTAACAGCTGATTTTGTGTTTGCAATGTTTCTTTGATTTTTTGCCAATCAAGTAAGGAAAAAGAAGACATGTTATGCTTTTACACGATTTAATTTCATGTGATATAATTTAAGAAATGATTTTCAACACGTCCTCTACGAAGGTATTTTATTTAGATCTTTCATACTGCACAAACATTTTTCTGTTTCATTTCCTATCATTAAATCATTTTTCTGTCATTCTACATATTAAATTTTTTTTCATCTATTTCATTTTATTCAGTACACATTGAAAGACACATGAATTCCTATGCCTTTGTACTTCTCTCGTGAGCAACGCGGTAAAAAATGTGTTTTGAAAATTTCCATTTGAATTTTTTTCTCTCCACGCTGGGAACGTTTTCTGCAATATTTCTCTTGGATATGTACTCCAATTTTAGTTTATACTTATTCTGTATTTAGTCACTGTCGGAGTTGTCTTTTTTTATTTTTCTGACCTCTTTTTTATAGAAAAATTCTACAAAATCTATTGCACTCGAATCCTAATATTTGGAAATCCTGCTCGCAAATTTTAATACCTAAAGCATGCTAAATTAAACAGATGTTTAATCAAAGATTTGATGTAATTCGTAAATAATTCATTTAATAAGTGATTTTTTTTTTTACAAATTCATATTTTTGAGGGTTTAATAAGAACTGAACTCTCTATTACAAATATTTTTGAATTATGTGCATTCTATGCACTCTGTGAAAAATTTCACACTTTTATTTATGCTTTTAAGAATATAATTTAAAAAGGTTGAACCTCGGCGGAAAATTGTTTTATGTATTAAATGTTACAAAAAAAAACACTGTATTCTGAATATTTTATATATCTATCTTGCATTGTACTCATTCGGCTCAAAAATTTTCTACTTTTATTCATATTTTCAATTTTTAATTTTTATAACTTAAAAAATAGAACTTCGATGGAGAATTGTTTTATTATATTAAACGTTATAGAAAACACTATATTTTGGGTGTTTTATGTATCTTCGGTGATATTGTATTTTATGTATTATAACCATTCTATAAAATTTTATGCTCCTTCCTAGTTTTATTCATATTTTCCAGAATATTACTTAAAAAGTAGAACCTTGATGGAAAACTGTTCTATATACTAAATATTACATATTGCATATTACACTTTGGATATTCTACCCTCACACATTTTTCTCTGCTATATTTCCTAAAAATACATTCCCTAAATCTAGTATAAATTTTTCTACCCGTGTTTTTACACTGTTTCTGAAAATCTGTCTATCGTACAAAAATAAACGTAAATGTAATTTACAATTTTCAATTTTCATCTTTTATTAACAAGAAAGAAAAGAAAAGGATGAAAACAAAATTTTTTCATCATTGCTGTGGGAACGTGGTATACAAAAGCTTAATGACAATTCGTTTAATCGTTCGGGTTTCTTCAAGCCACGAAAGAGATTGATCTCTCGACCCCAGTGAAAAAGAGAGAAGAAAAAAGAACTTTCCCTCCCCTACGCTTTGTAACATTTCCCGCCCCTTGGATCAATGTCTTTCTATCGCGGGGGTGAATCTACTTATCCGGGGGTTATCACGGTGTAGAAGCGGGACCTTATAACCAAGGCCCTCCGACACAGAAAATCATCAAAGATCATGTTATTAATGGTGAAGCGCCTGTAAAATGAAGTTGCACGGTGGAACAACGGTGCTCGATATCGATAACGTAATAACGTAAAATGCAATTCGAACCGTAGCTAAGCGAACACGATAGAGACGGTATTTAAATCTAATTTCTTTTCAAATGGAAATCCGTAGCATTTTTGTTCGAGCAGGGGGAGGGGGGGGGGGAGCGGAGAAAAAAATGTCAACTTTTTTCTTACGACAATCTTGCGACGTGAACGGATATTTATAAAATGAAATGTGAAATTGGTTCGTCGGATATTTCCAGTGGCAGATTTGTATATAATAGAAAATTCTCTTGGCGAATTTCAGTCGAAACGAATTTTCGAAAATATTTCGAAATAAATTTCATACCGAATCTGTTATTTCATGCACGAAATATCGATAATATTCCAATTTAAGTGGGAATAATGCTCCGTGTTTGTGCAGCATTCTGCACAGGTTTCCGGCCAAATGAATTTTACAATTTGAAAGAGTTGTTTTCACATGTTACACATTATGTTTGACAAGAGTGTGAAAAACAAAAGCAAATCATGTAAATAATAATTTTAGAGTATAATTGAAATAATAATAAAGTATAATATTATAAACTATAAACAGTAAAAAACTGTAAAATACTATGAAGTATAAATAACACGAAGTAAAATGTTTGAATTGCCTCAAATATACACAGAACTTTGCTTTAAATTTTAGGTCAATAGATACCATAAATAATAGTCTCAATGACAAAAAACAAATTCCTCAGATTTTGTTCTTTTTCAATGATACAATGCTATTGAAAGAATCTAATGTATCAAATTACTATCTTCACAAATAATCAAATATACATATTTAATTAACACGATGTAAAAATTTATTTAAAATAAATATATATATTTATTAAAATGTTACTTCTGGAATCTATTTGGTCGAATATTTTTGCAGATCTTGCAACATTGCCAGAAAGAAAGGAAATTATTTTCTCCAACTTTAAGAATTGTATTGGAACAATAGATAAACTACAGAACAAATTGGAAACGAAAAGAAGTTGTATAATTGGAAAAAAAGAATAGTTTACAATAGTTACAACATATCAAATTTTTAAACTGTGAAAAATTATACAATCTAAAGATAGATAAAGAAGTAGTACAAAAGTATCAAGCAAATTTTTGGAATTTCATTTGAAAATCGCGATACAAATTTAGTAGAATTCAACAATGAAATGAATTGACTATAAAAAGAACTTGTAAATAAAATATATATGGATTAAATAATTCTAAATATATATAATATAAAATATATAATAATATTATATAACTTATATTATATAGTGTAATATATAATATATATTATATTATAATACAATATATAATATAATATATTATATATGAATATAATTATAAAAATAATTATGGATTAAATAGTTCTAAATATATAATATAATAATATATAATATATATTATATTCTTATTTTCTCTAACTTTAAGAAGTGTATTGGAACAATAGATAAACTACAGAATTACAAATTGGGAACGAAAAGAAGTATAGTAAATATATAATAATATAATATATAATACAATATAATATATTATATATAAATATAATTATAAAAATAAATATGGATTAAATAAAATATATATGAATTAAATAATTCTAGAAATATTTATGTTAAAAAGTATTCTGTATTTTTAAAATAATTCAATACTGTATGTATACTCTATAATTGTTATATAATTCTTTCCTGTTAACATCACTATAATTATTATATAATTCTTTCCTGTTAATATCACTATAATTATTATATAATTCTTTCCTGTTAATATCACTGCTATCTCTAAATATCAATTACACAAGTACTGTGTAAAAATACATTTAATAAAAATAATTGCAAGGGAAAGGAGAAGAGCATGATAGGAGTTAATCGATAAAATTCTGCTAATACCGATAAGGGGAAAAAGAAAGAAACCGAAAAAGAGGTCAGGGATCAAGCGCACAAGTATAAAGTAACAAGACGGATTTTTTAATCCTTTTAACGTGAAAGAAGAAGGCTTATAACTGTTCTCAATTGATGTTTCTTGAAACCAATCGTGATAAATTGCGGTTAGAAGATCGACGTACCGTGAATCGAGCACTAGCTTGTACACAGGGATTACGATGTTCGCTAAGAGATGACAAATCTTTTTCATTTTCCTGTTAAGAGGTACTATTACAGCATTCTAGGTTAATCACAGTGATCGTGAAAATGCCCCCATCTTTCGCGATGGTATTAAAACGCGTTGTATTTGTTCTCATTGGCTCGAAATTTTAGATAATTCAATTCGAAAGATGGAATTGCACTGCACGTGCCGAGCACTGACAATATCGAATGTTAAATATTGACAAAAAATGTTGATTATTCTCTTGTTTGTACTCTGATCTCTACTGTACAATTGAATCGTGTGTTTAAATTAATATGATATTTTCATATTAAATTTCACCGGTATCTGATTATTACATTTTTCTCTTTATACACATATTTTAGAATTATGTGGATTTCTTACTACTATTTTTGTTTAAAAAATCGAAAATCGTAGATAATTATTACGTGTTGGAATCTTATTGCAATAGTAACATTACCTACTAATTTTTTTATACGTAATATTCTGATTATACTGGATTATAATAATGTAACTATAATTTATAAATAAGAATATTCGAATCTGTAGAATACGTATCTCTGTTCCCAATACTGACCAGTATTATTCAATATTGTAATTTTTACACTTGCTAAAAAAAAAAATGCAAATCTTTACACGCACAAAATAGACACAGTCGCAAAGGAAAATTTAAAAAAAATTGTTTTAAATATATTTTAATTATTAATAATAATAATAATGATAATAATAATATGCCTTAATTATTAATTATTTTTAATGTAAATTTCACTCTCGAATAATGGCCCTTATAAATAAAAAAAAGCATAATTGGCACCAATTTTTCGAGCACAAGGAGAATTATATGAAGAAGCGTCTAATTTTACTAATTGTAAGCCCACTGGATGTTAGCCGCCCACTTAAAAGGAGGAACAATTGCGTGGGACAATTTGCATCGTCTCTTTAGATCCATAGAACCGGAAAGAAGGTACGATGGTAAGATGTTTGATTAAACGCAGATATTTCAGTTTATTGAAAAATATCTTTGCACCCACGTAGAAGCTGAATGTACGAGATTGACAACGATCGTGAACTGTCTACTTACACAAAAAATAAGACGAAAGATCCCTCGTGTTCTTTCAACAAAAGATTCCTTCAAGTTCTATTCAAATTCTTACTGATTCTGCTACGACAGATTTATTCGTGCCATTATTCGTAGAATTGTCACAGACTGAACGTGCAAAAGTTTGAAGCAATAGTTCCAATTCCTGCATTAATTTCATATTCCAAAAGTGAACAGAACTCATGAATTCTGTGACGTTTTTAATCATAAATGTAACTTAACACATTTACTGTCCAGGTCTTGAGCGTTTTACAATTTACAACAAGTAGGCATGATTTTTGAAAATCAGTTAAAGATTGCTAGACAAGAAGATGTGACATTATAATAAAAGTTACTGAACCAACCAATAATTCTTGATTAGAAGTGATAAAAATATAAATAAATAATAATAAATCATTAAAATATATACACAAATATATTAAAATTATGAATTACTTCAATTTAGGAATAAAAATGAAAAATTTTTAAAGGAATAATATATAAAGAATTTTTATCAATTTTATTATACCTTATTTAATAATATTAAGAATATAAACGTTTGATTTCCAAGTTTTGGTACTGATTTATTTCGATCCGAACTTTGTAATTTTGTTTAATTACGTCAATTCAATAATCACTATTCAATCATCGTTCTATTGTAGATGATATAAAAAAATTTATATTACACCTGTATCACAATTTTTAATGAGAAGGGAATCTTTTATTTAGAAGTACTTGTAATGATTATTTTATTTTTTGCGAAAAAATAATACCTTAATACCTAAATTTTTTTTATATTATCCTATAATAGAATAAAGTAATGATTGAATTGACATAATTAACTTTTTAAACTGTCTGCAATATAGAAAAGAGATGATTAAACTGACGTAATTAAACAAAATTACAAAGTTTGGATTGAAATAAATCTGTACCAAAACTTGGAAATCAAACGTTTATATAAAGTTTAATATAATTAAATAAGATATATAATTAATATAATTACAAGAATATAATTAAATACCTTAATATAATATATAGTTATATATTATAGTAATATATAGTATAGTTAAATAAGATATATAATTAATATAATTATAAGAATATAATTAGATATCTTAATATAATATAATTAAATAAGATATATAATTAATATAATTGTAAGAATATAATTAGATATCTTAATATAATATAATTAAATAAGATATATAATTAATATAATTATAAGAATATAATTAAATATCTTAATGTAATATAATTAAATAAGATATAATAAATATTAATATAATTAAATAAAATATAATAAATATTAATATAATTAAATAAGATATAATAAATGTTAATATAATTAAATAAGATATAATAAATATTAATATCAATTAAGATACAATAAAATTGAGAAAAATTCTCTCCAAATGAAAGTTTTCCCCATCTCCTTACTAATTGCGTGATCCTTACCTCCTTACTATTACGCACACAGCACCGAAAGATCTCCACTGCGATAATTGTCGAGAAACAAGTTCCGCCACATCAAATCAGATTTCAACGAAGAAGGAACAGGACGAGAATCACTTAGATTTTAGTGCTCGAGAGCGTTTTTCAAGAAGAACAAAATCGATGCCAAACACTTGGATGATATCACTCGCCAAGACAGAGATTCAACAATGCTGCTTCTCCGTTGCCTGATGCTTTGGAATTATGTGCTTGGCGGCTGCCCAGGCACCAACTGTTACTACTTGTTGCGGACGTCCGACACTAAGGATTGTCCTTGTTTTATCGATGCCCTCGTCCTCATTCACGGAACAAATGGGACGCCCCACGGTTTCCGAGATTACCCTGTCTTGCAAAGCTTTCCTCTTTCGCGAAGAAAAGCGAAGTAGCGGAAGTTTGCCTCCAGTGTTGAGAAACATCCGACAAACGGTGTGCTTCCGTCAAACAACAATTCCGATTGCTATCTAAACGCAGTAGCATCGCGATGATACACTTGATGAACCAGACTGTGGATTTTTATAGAAAATTTTAACACTTCGTACATACGTCCGTTTTGTGTCAGTTTTTCTTATAAAATGTTATACTATTTTACTGCGCGTAAATTTTTCGATAACGAAGCATGATTGATGCACGACAGCGAGAGCACAGCTTTATCAATAACGATGAAAAATTGTCGATCATTTAAGAGAGGTAAAGTCTTGCAGAGAAAAAAAAACTAGGACACCCTGTGTGTAGCTGTAACAAGTGAAAAATGACCATAACGTTGGACGAAACAACTAAACTACCAAAGATAACACAGTGATATGAAATGAACCGCTTGGAACGTGAATTTTATAAGCGATGGAACTTCAAAAATTTAATCTATTTATTGTTGATGAAAGAATTTGCACATTTTTTTTTTTTTCATTATATTAGTTTCTCATTATTGTGGCACTGAGGGACAAATTTAGTTGGAAAAATGAAAGTTGAAGTGCAAAATTGCACAAGATGCGTATAATATAAAAAAAAATTGTAAAATTTGTATATAAAAAGTACTAAAAAATGTAAAATTAACGAATCATTTAATTTTTAGTGAAAATTGTCCATATTCAAACTATTGCAACTTCGTGAAAAAGAATCGTATAACATAGTGTCTTTTAAAGCGTGATACTTTTCATAGTTTCTTCTCTACGATAGTTATGCATTATACAACAGGTGAAAAAGTGAACGTACTTTTTCTTCTTGAAGATTTTGTAAGTTCAGATCTTTCTACGGTTGTTGCAAAATTTGTTTCACAACAAAGTCTACTTTAGATTTTAATCGATAAAGCAAACCTTCTTTGATCGAATCAAATCTGAAAGAAACCTTTGAAACTACTTTCTCAATCAGTTTTATAAAAATGTAAATTTGCTTTTTAATCACAGTAATAGCATATACTTCGATTTCTTAAAATTTTATAAAATCATAAATTCTGGATAGGAAACATAATGATGAAACAATGTTAAGTGAATCTCTATATGCTTAAAAAAACAACAAAATTTAGTAATATAAATTGATCGAAAAAAATGTATCGTTAATGCAACATAAATTCGTCCATAAATGAAATAATAAAACTTATCTCGTACTACATTCGATCGAAATAATTGTAAGAAAAACTAATTCTGTTAAAAAAATTCAAGAAATCGATACCGAAGGAAATTAAAAAATTCTGCTAAGATTGAAAAGATATTGCAACACTGCAATTAAAATTATTGCAACACTGGAAAACTGAATTTAATCATAAGACTCGTCGCCAGAGAAAATTAATTTGTTGTTTTTTATTTACATTGGAACTCGAACGAATACTGAATAAATTTGAAACTCAGTGACAATAAGTTATAAGATTTATTAGTATTTATTAGCAAATATCAATAGATGGACACTTCAAGATCTTTTTCTCTTTTGTGCTCAAAAGAATGATGTGATTTCCTATAAACCAGTCTCACGTTATTATGTATAAACATTACAAACGTAACATACTTCATATAGCATCACGATCAAATATTCCATCGCGGAAAATAATCTTATCTTCGTTGCGTGGGTTAACATTTACAAATATTTACAAATATTTCAAATTAATTCAGGATCTGGAGAGCAAAATTAATGAAATTCAAAATGATATCGCTCTTCCTAGAGATCATTTGCTTATTTTGACGTCAACTAGGATATTCTTAGACACAATAAATCAACTCCTCACTCCAACAAAGTAACCTAATTTACAATTTTCTCTGCGTACTTGAAGTTAGTGAAATTTACGAGTACTTTCGTAAATAGAAAATTAATAATATCACTTTGAACGTCAAGTGAAATGTCTCTTAACGCAATGAATTCTCTCTTCACGCAAGATAATCTTATTTGTAATGTTCATTTCATACCCCCCCGTGACGGGGATTTGAAATTTACGAGCTTCCAAAGGTTAAATGTAAACAGAAAATTAATAAAGTTCAGAATAATTATTTAAGTGAAAGAAATACCATTTTAACTCGACGTCGACTGAGATATTTCGTCGTCGTATTTCAAAAGTTTTTCGCATAAACTTATGTTATGTTTCTGCAGTCCGTTTATCAAACTGAGAGGTATGCCGTACTGCACGTGTATTCCAAGTCGTTGAATTTATGTTCCTCTATGTAGGAATGTGAAAAATATGGGCATACATAATTTCACTTTGGGTCGTATATACGTCGAAGAAACTAAATCTTAATGCATTCTTGACGTTTCTGCCAGCATTACGCTAGTTTTATGCACGTATTGCAAATTCAAGCATTTTCACCGTGTCTCATGTCGTAATTTGTCGCCACCGAATCCCTTTATGACCATTAAACTAATAATGTCTATTTTAGAACCTAATAAAACGCGGCATTGTAGGCATTCCTATAAACATTCTCAAGGTTGTCATTACATCAAGATATCTTCGTATTGATTTCCTCGTAACGTGCGATGTGTATCATCGATATTGATTTTCCCTTCTTTTGGAGTAAGGTTCGAGACGAGGTAAAATAAATAGCAATTAGACTCGCGTCTTTTAAAACTGAAATTCAGTTCAAATGTCTGAATAACGTTGTTTCTATCTTATTTTAGTTTATTTTTCATACGAAATTTTATATAATGTTAAATATAAATATTGTGTTAATGTACATATAATAATGTGTGTATATATATATATATATATATATATATATACACATTATTATATGTAGATTAACACAATATTTGTATTTAACATTATATAAAATTTATATAAAATTTAACATTTTATATATATATATATATACTATTATATGTACATTAACACAATACTTGTATTTAACATTATATAAAATTTAGTATGAAAAAGAGAAATATATATATATATATACACATTATCATACAACGTATTATGTACATGTGTACATTAATGCACAATATTTATATTTAACATTATATAAAATTTAGTATGAAAAAAATATATATAATACCAAAGAATAGTAAAATACTTTTGCTATCACATTATCCCCTAAAAGGGATTTGAAAGTTGCAATTCTAGGAATATGTGATAAAAGTATTTACTATTACAACTATCTTTATAGGCGAAAAGAAGGTATTAAAAATATTCAAAATAGCGTTATAATTTTTAAAGAAAGAAAACAAATTTCTATCTAATCCCTACTTCTTTACTTATGTCGTATATAAACAACATAAATTTGCATAAAACTCCCTAATGTTATTATACAATCGTCAAATCGAATAAATGAAATACAATAAATTAATAATAATAATAATAAATTAAAATTACTGATCAGAATTTTAAAACTTTCCAAAATATTATATATTTATATTCAACCTATCAATTATTATTAATCTGAATTTAATACTTCGAGTATTAGTAACAACATTTTTAATCCTGATCAATTTTTAATTGTAATATAATATTTTACAGTAGCATAATTCCGGATGAAAATCTATGTATTTACTGGAACATGTAGGTACACTAACACGTCGACGTATCCAAGTATTAGCCCAATTCTCATGAAGGTTAATAAAGCCATAAAGCTAAATACAACATGAAACATAATTAAAATATAATATAATACGAAGCTAATAAATATAATATAAAGCTTATAAAGCTATAAACTGTGTTATTTTAAAGTGTTTCTGGAAATTATGTTACGCGATAAAAGCTAGAAAAGTACAAAACTATTGTACAAAACTGTACAGAAAACAGAAAAGCTACATATATCGTGAAACTTATACTTTACACGCTATGTGCAATGTATTTTGCGTAATAAAAATTAAAAAACAGCGTAGAACTGCAAAAGATACAAACAGGTTGCACGTATCGCGAAACTTACATCTTATGTAAATTATTCTTCTGAAATTCGTTCGAGACGCAATTCCTTTGTTCAATATTCTCCGCGTTATCGCTGCAAAGCAGGTGTGTAATTATTTAGCTCTTAAATAACCGCCATAACCGAGCAAGAGTTGACCTCGACTTCAAATGAATATGATCACGCTCTTAGATTAATAAAAGCTCCTCAGATTAATAAAAAAACACATTCATAGAGAATGACGCCATTTCGCGGTGGCATTTGTTTAAACAACTGCCAATAATTCCATTTCCATCTGTTTGTTAATATTATAAGATTAGCGCTATGTTGATATTTGGAATTAGAGGGAGATTCGGTACAAGTAAGCTACGTATAATTATTGTATTTTAATTCATTTTTATATCTACCACATGATTTATTAGATAGACGATCATTCAAATTGTCCCTTTTGTCAGTTTTATATTTTTCTCATAAAATGTTAGTTTGTAACACGAATGTTCAAGTACAAAGGTGAAGCTCTGTGATATTTATTTTTCAACATTTTTGATACTTTTGACGACAGGATGTTACCAGAATTACAAATAATATTCTTCTTATATATTATTCTAATTGATACATATAGATAATATATATTGTGGCATAATAATTAGTTATAAAACAGAGAATAATATACATATACTACATTATAATAATATATAATAGTATATTGCCTTGTAATTAATTATTATATATATAATAATTATAATGTAACAATTATACAATAATTAATTATGATGGGCGATATATATAAAATGTATTATAATAATTATAAGACGATATATTATTATGTTATAATATTAAAATATGTATATGCAATTTAAATAACATAATATACATTATAATAATTAATTCCAAGGCAATAAATTATATATTTATATTTATATTTATATTTATATTTATATTTATATTTATATTTATATTTATATTTATATTTATATTTATATTTATNGTTTATATTTATATTTATATTTATATATATTTATAATGCAAACTCTTATCGAATCATTTGTGAGGATCAATTATACATTTGTTATCATACGATAAACATAAAAGCACGATAAAGATAAAAATGACATCAAATACAAGAACTTGGAAACTTTCAAATTCTTGCGAAATTCAACTGCGATATAACAATTCCATCTTTTCATTAAAAAGATAAAAGAACCATAATTAGACAAGTGACTTAAAATATAACAGAAGAGGGACCAAAGTTAACCAACAAAGTATAATCACGAGGAATAAGAGGAAAGTAATAAATCTTCTCGCAAAACTTGCTCTAATCTGGTGAACTTAAATCCTTTAACACGCTACAGCCGCTAGCTTTTCTATAATCTCGGCCATGTCCGTGTGCGAGTGTACAACACAATTAATTATCAAAGATAAGTACCACCAAAAGTTGAATAAATTATGTCAGTTTTTATCTCTGTAGCTCTTATCATCTCGTATTGTTAAATGATATAAGCTTCAATTTTCATTATGTACATTTGCATGTGCTAATTTTTTGAGGAAAAATTATTAGAATTAAATTTCTCTTAAATATATAAAAATCTACGATCTAGTATATAGTATTTTGTGTAACTCATTTACTATATAATGATTGAATTACAATTAATTGTATTAATAAAATATATTATTGTTTTATATTATCATTTATTAATTACAATTTATATACATATACAAAACTAAAATATATATACAAATATAAATTTAAATTAGTTTTGTTGCATTAATTTTGAAGAAAAGTATATAAATTCTTTAATTTTTCTTTATTTACTCGCAGCTACATCATCGTATCGTAAAGAAAAACTATATTATTGCCCTCTAGACTCTATCGTATCATATCTCGTCAAAAAAAATTATTAATTCGTAGATCTCAGATTAAAATGATAAATTATAATCTGCTGTAACTCATTTTTATTATAAGCAAATAAAATTCTGCAGCATTTAATTCCGTACATTAAATGTACGGAGATAACAATACAATACCTTCTTATCAGCTTACAATCGGCACGCAATTGTTACCTCGTCAATAAAACATTCAGAAATGTTAAGAATTTTATCACGATCAAAGTAATATTATGGATAAACAAACTCACATTTATTGTATATAATTTGAAGTAGTATCAAGCAGTCATCTATTAAATGAATGATAGTTTCAGTTACAAGTAAGCATTGAACAAAATTGCCTTGCGTGATCACTGTTATAGATATACATTTTTATTCAAAGCCAAATTATTCTTTTCTTTTACATCCCACTTTTAATTCCATTCTCTTTTTTTTTTTCCAACTCCACCAGTTGCAATTAATTTCCATTAAAAGTTACGCACGCAAAATGGATGCTTTATTAAGCAAGTTGCCATAACTTTCGACACAAACAAATGACATTATGAAATTAAAAAATACTCTGTATTTTTAGATAACTATCCCTTATTCACTTATCATCTTTCACAGTTCTGTTTAACGTTTACACATGGTTATTTGCATAAACAATTACGTTTTACTTTAAAATTTGAAAATTATTAGAAAATTGATTGTACAAATTCTTAGAAAAATATGTGTGAGCATCGCTCACTTCAACCTTGTTGCGATGAAAGTTGATGATTAATTACAGACTGTTATAAACTATCTTCATCGCCGTGCATAATTTGGAATGTAACTAGAATATATGAAACTAAATATTGAGACAGAATGAAAAGAAAAAGCATTGGACACACTTTTCGTTTCATCCTCATGAAAATTCAATTGAGCATTGCCATGAAGATGCTCGCTCGCGAGTGCTTCGAATATGAAACACGAAACGAACAGACAGGGTGTTAAAGCAAGGTCTTAAAGACTGCGAAAGCTCGTAACGCTCGCTCGGAAGAATACAAAATTTTTAACGCGACACTTTTACAAAAGTATATTGGCTTACGAAAGTATTCGACTAAAAATATATATTCCGAAATATTTTGAAATCTCATTAACATCGAAGTATGAGGCACGACTGTTATGGTTACAACAATGAAATTCGAAACCAATCTGAAAATTCATGTCGAAGTCGCAAGACATTTATTGCAAAATTCAGAAAAGGTATAATGAATAATGATCGTAAACCTATAATAAATGCTTTTGGAGATCTATTAATGTAATTGATAAGTGATTCACTCATTAAGGACATTTTACAGGTGCTCTATCATTTTTGTTCTCCTTGCTAGAGTAATAATGAAAAGCGTCTAGCTTGAAAGATATTTTAATTCTATTAAAATATTTATATATTACATGTTAGTTTACGTATTTAATTATATTAATATGTTATACGTATTTAATTATATTAATGCTACAAGTATATATTATGTCCGTATATATTATGATATTAATGTTATACATTAGTATATATTTAATTACATTAATATTATATATTAATATAATATAATTATATTAAATAATATAAATAATATAATTAAATAATTAAATAATTATATATTATATTATATATTATATATTATATATTATATATTATATATTATATATTATATATTATATATTATATATTTATTTTATTAATTTTATTAAAATTATTTTGCTAAAGGCAAAAACAAGGATAAAAAAATACGAATCTTGAAGTTGTTTCTTTCGTCTCTTACGAAGAATTCTACGAAATCGAAATCACGATCAAATTCACGTTTCAAATTCATTATTCTTTTCTCTATACCTTTTAAACTATTAATATTCTTTAAATTCATCTATATTGTCTTCGAAGAGGATTTGATGCGTGCAAAAAATAAAGGGCAAATTTTCATTTGTAAAATGTACACGATCGTTGAATATTTAATCCACCTCGAATCTCATTCATCTTCTTCCTCGTCATCTTTCTTTTCTTCGAATTTCAATCAACGAAAAGATGCTGCTTTGTGTATTCCATCTTCCTCGAAATTTAAAAAAAAAAGAGAGAGAGAGATAGGGTTTGTTTCAGAGATAGATACGAATCAGCCTGATGTATTTGTGGCGTGTGTCGATTGTAAAGTTCGAAATGGAGAAATAAAATAAATGTTACAACGTCCCAACGGATGTTCGAGCAACGGTGTAGCGGGCGCGCGCGCGTTCCACCGGAAATATTCAGTGGAAAGGATTCGTTCCACTAACCTGGCAGGCTGCTCCAGTTGAACGAAGTGAAATGGATCCGCGATATATGCGGTTTAATCAATATGTCGGGATTACGAGTCGTGGAACGACTGGCCGTACACCACTTTCGCGTTTCGCGTCCAAACGATTCCTCTAAAGAAGTACACTCTGGCCCAGCCAACTTGCCAAGGAAATTACTTTTGTCAAGATTACCCGCGAGTCGTTTAATCTCCCCTTTGAACCGCCGCTTAATCTGGTGACATGAACGGCTCCTCATAAGGGGAAACGATCGCTTTACGGTCTTGTAAAAATTCCCGGCACGGGCTCGGTCAATGAAGAACAATGTCGTAACCCGCTAGATGAACATGAACTTTACTCTCACGCTTTGTGTGAAATCATTGGAATTTGAAATTCAGAATGGCATGCAGAAATTGCATTTTTTTAGTTCATGCTGAACTTCGTTTATGTAGAATGAAACCTTTACTTGGTAGAGTATGAGTATTAATTTTCGATCAACACGTTGGTTATTTTCATATTTGTATTATGAGTTATATATAAGTTATTTTATATTTTATTGTGTATAATATATATAATAGTTTTATTATATATAATATTTGTAATATATATATAATAGTTTATTATATATAATTTTATATTATAAGTGATGTAATATAATTTTGTTATATATAGTTATTTTATATTTTATTGTGTATAATATATATAATAGTTTTATTATATATAATATTTATAATATATATATATTATAGTTTATTATATATAATATAGTTTATTTTATATTATAAGTTATATAATACAATTTTGTTATATATAATTTTATATTATAAGTTATATAATATAATTTTGTTATATATAAGTTATTTTATATTTTATTGTATATAATATAATAGTTAATATTATATATAATATTTATAATATTATAGTTTATTATATATAATTTTATATTATAAGTTATGAAATACAATTTTGTTATATATGTTATTTTATATTTTATTGCATATAATAGATATAATAGTTTTATTATATATTATTTTATATTATAAGTTATATAATATAATTTTGTTATATATAAGTTATTTTATATTTTATTGTATATAATATAATAGTTAATATTATATATAATATTTATAATATTATAGTTTATTATATATAATTTTATATTATAAGTTATGAAATACAATTTTGTTATATATGTTATTTTATATTTTATTGCATATAATAGATATAATAGTTTTATTATATATTATTTTATATTATAAGTTATATAATACAATTTTCGTTCGATATAGGATGCATATGTTATACATATTTAACAAATTATCGGACTTTTAATTCTAGTTTAATAGCTGGAGTTTATGTTTGATTTATACAAAATTAGTGAATGAAAATAAAATTACTCCTTCATCGTTAAAAATATAAGGAGAATTATACAAAGCTTTAAATGGGAACATCAACGCGAAATATGATTATTAATTTATAATTACAAGGGGCTGCAAATGTTCTAACAATTTATTCAAATTTTCAAAATAGTATACACATTAAGAACAGTTAATGTAATATAAAATAGGAACGTACAAATACTGGTACTATAAATTTACTTTATTACGTGCAAATTTTATATATATGTACATTTTACACGTACTATATAAATTTATTAAAAAATTATAAACAATAGGAGAGGCTCGTTGTAAGCGTTTTAATTAAATGAGAAAAACTGATTGTTATAGCATTCGACTAAAATAAAATGAATATCATTTACAAAAAAACACAAATAATTAGCTAATAAAAGAAACATCACATTTATAAATATTAATGCTTCATCCCACAAGAAAAGAATATATTGATGGCAAACAAAATATTAATTATACGTTCTCTGGAATGTTGAATTCACTTATCTGAACATAATTTCTCATTATATCAATGCAAAAATTAATCTTTGGTAAGTTCACATAAATGGAGCTCCACTGTCATCTTTTGATTTTTGAAAGAAAAATATGTCTGCGTGAGAATGGATTTTTGTAGTAACCCAAACCTAACCCAAAATGAAAGCTGAGAATCATAATGACGTGCGTCCAAATTTTTATAATTTGAGTTAATAATGTTTTTTAAGCGTTTTCAAGGCTCCTATATGCACATTTCTATGGCCAACCATGACGCTTCGTTTGTTGTAGCTGACACTACAATGTTCTTTATTGCCCGATACAACTTCTATATAATAATTAATAAAGCATCTCAATGTACTTATTGCTAGTACCATCAAATTACATACAATATCGGTCAACGAGCATTCTATTGCAACTTTTATTTCGTTTCAAACTTATTAAACACACGCTTCACATTTCAGTCGATTAACCACTTGCGCTGGCAACTGATTGCGGACCATAACGAGTGACCGAGACGTATACAATAATTCGTCGCTTTCTTTTTGAACTCGTCGGTATATCATTGGATAGAAATTGTCGAGAAGTAATAAATTTATCATTTGTTTTGCCTGGGTTATACTTAAATATAAACTACTTGAAACTGACTTAAAACTAACTTAAAACTACTCAAAAATATTGCGATTTTCAGGACAAAAAATTCTTGACGTGCGTGGCACGTCGTTCCAGCGCAAGAGATTAAACTAGGAATCATAATCGAGAACTTCGCGAAAAATACGAGATATTCAACCGACTCTGACTCCGAGGTTCTCTCAGCCGTATCGGTCGTAAAATCTAACAAGCAAGTCTAAATAAAGCGACGTCGATAATGAGAATAAATATGACAGTGACCCAGATATCCCCGTGCGCGAAGTATATAGAATAAGAAGAAAAGAGAAAACGAAAAAATAAAGGAAGGTCGTATTAATATTAAAGAGCGAAAGAAGTTCCCGTAATTGAAATGAATAATGCATGCCGTGTCTCCATTGATTCGACATGATCACGGTAGGATGAACGCCGCGAATGGTTAATCAGCGGAATCGAATGTAAAAGCTTCGTAGGCGCGGCTAATTCTTTCCTTACGATCAATTCGATAATCCTATTATCGTCAATCGAGCGAGAAAAAAAAAAGGAAGAAATTTCAACTCCTTAGAGACTATGGAGATATACCATAACATAAGCGTTTTAATATTTATTGAGATATATTATTTTTATTTCGCGCCAATATTGGCTAAATGTAAACGAATTTAAAATATTCTTCATATAAAAGATTATAAAATGTAAATTATAAAGTATAAAATTATAAAATGTAAAATTATAAAATATAAAATTATAAATGGTAAAATTATAAAATATAAAATTATAAATGGTAAAATTATAAAATGTAAAATTATAAATGGTAATATTATAAAATATAAAATTATAAATGGTAAAATTATAATATATAAATGATTATAAAATATAAAATTATAAATGGTAAAATTATAAAATATAAAATTATAAATGGTAAAATTATAAAATATAAAATTATAGATGGTAAAATTATAAAATATAAAATTATAAATGGTAAAATTATAAAATATAAAATTATAAATGGTAAAATTATAAAATATAAACTTATAAAATAAAATATAAATTATAAAATATAAAACTAAAATATAAAATATAAAATTAATAAATAAAATTATAAAATATAAAATACAAAAGATTATAAAATAGAAATTGATGAGGGTCGCGTGTATTTCGGTTCCATAAACCGAAGGAAAAGATGTGTTACGCTGGATAAACACTGAACAGAACTGCTCGCGAGCTGTTCACTGACAATAAGTCTGCGTTCAGACTGCTGTTCGCCAGCATTTGTGTGGACAATTTAGCGAACAGCGTGCAGCGAATTGCCTGACAAACAGCGAACAGTGTTCACTCGGGAGGCAGTCTGACGATCAAACGATCTGTCCGCGAGCTCAAAGCATACGTGGACGCATTGAAAGCCGCAAGCACCGAGCGAATAAGCCTGGAACTTCCTTCGCGAAGCTCCAATGTAGATGCAATGCTATTTCCCCTCGCGAACAGCTCTGTCCAGTCTAAACTAATCGGTGTTATCGGGCGAGCAGTTCCAAGCTTGTCCATTTAGTGTTTGTGGCCTCGATACACATTTTGAGTTCGCGAACAGATTCTTTGATGCTACCGCTTCTCAACCGCTTATAATTGTTCTAACCTAGTTCACTGAAATGTTCATACTGCTGTTACCGAATTGTTCGCGGCATTGGACTACCACAAAATATTCGAACAAATAAAATTTACGTGCATAATTTCATCTATCAAAATCCTGTTGTATAGGGCATCCATAAAGTCTCTTTACGATTTCAAAAATTTATTACAAAGGCAAATTGAAAGACAGATGAGTAGAAATTGTTACAGAATGAGTTTCTTTTTTTGCTTCATTTAATATATTTCTATATGGGCATTAGTTGCACGAAGCACATCAAGACGATACTCGATTTCTTGCCATGTTCGCTGTAGCATACTAAATATATAAATTATATAAATATATGTTTATATAATTATAAAATATATAATTATAAAAAAATATATAATTATAAAATATATATAATATATATATTATAAAATTATATAAATATATATAATATATTATAAAATAATAATATTATTATAAATAAAATAATTTCGATAATTGCACTAACAATTCAACTGAGGAAGAAATATTTTAAAAGATTTTAGAAGATTTAAAATATTTTTAGAATATTAGAATATTTTTTATTATTATAATATATTATTATTATAATATAATTTTAGAATATTAGAATATTTTTATTTACATTATTATAATATATTATTGATTTATATAATTTATAGATTTTTATATATATATTTATATAATTATATATATACTATACTATACTAATTATAAAATATATATATAACTATATAATTATATATATATATATATATATATATATATATATTATTAATTATATATAAATATATATATAAAATCTACAAATTATATAAATTAATAATATATTATAATAGTATAAATAAAAATATTCTAATATTCTAAAATTAATAATATATTATAATAATATAAATAAAAAATATTCTAATATTCTAAAAAATATTCTAAATCTTCTAAAATCTTTTAATATATATTTCTTCCACAGTTGTATTGTTAGTGCAATCGAAATTATTTTATTTCTCAAGCAAAAAGATCCGTCTTGGAAAGGATTAAACATTTCAGCGAGAGAAGTTCGACGTGTTTGAAAATGCTCCGAGTGGGTAATTCCCGGAATTCTGGTCGTATTACCTGATATCGTCAAAGCTCTTCTTCCTTCGCATCCTAGTCTGAGAGGCTTTTGCGCGCCGCGAGCAATCGATCGGCGACTCGATTAAAAACTACCAACTCGGATCGAACGTCGTAATGTGTACGCTGGAACATCGTAATCAAGTCCGAGATAAACTCGGAAATCAAGACAGCCCTTTGCAATTTAATTGGTCACCAACGTTGATATTGAAACGAGAGACGAACGATACGAGAGACACGAGAAAGAATCGTGTTAAAATTACGACCACCATGTCAGAGAGATCGCACGAAGAAACACAGTTTAACTATATAAACGGTGGGCCGGAATTCATAGTACAACCGAGCAGGTCAAAGAAATAAGAAAAAAATTTGGTATAATTTTTTTTCATCTGGGGCTCGATTTTCGAGAAAATCGACTATAACGTTTGTTCATCTTTGCGAACGATTTAGTTGAGGTTATCTCCGTCCGAAATAGTGTTTATTTATTGTGTGGTTAAAGCAGTAAAAGGTGTTCCTACTGATAATTAATTTTTTATTTCTTATAATTTCTATTGGAATACTGTAGTACTAGAGTACACTATTACAAGTATTGTCGGAAACGTCCTCCTCGTTGCTGCACACATTAGTTTCCTCGACGATTTAAGATCTGAACAAAATGTAAGCTGACATCGTTTTTTTAATTTCTCGAATTCCCCCGAAATCTTATGCTTCAAATGTGTAATATTTGAAATATTGTCTTTGATATACTCCCACAAAAAAAAAAAATCTAGAGGCGTAAGATCCAAGGACCTTGGTGGCCAACGTACGTTTGATTTAAAAAATTTTTAACCTCCCTCGTGTAATGTGGCGGTGCACCGTCATGTTGGAAAATCACACCTTATAGTAGCTAATACATCCTCGACAACAAAAGCAATTAATTGCGTAGAAAAAGATGAACAAACTTTAAAGTCGATTTTCTCGAAAACCGAGCCCCAAATTTTTTTATACCAAATTTTTTTCTTATTTTTCGACGTAGAATCGGCCCCTGCTCGATTGTACCACGAATTCCGGTTCACCCTGTATGTGTATGCATGTGATGGAAGCAGTTTGAGAAGGGTCGACTTAACGACATCGAGAATTTGTCTTCCTGACAGAAATAACAAAATATGGTTTTTTCTCGTCGTATGCCAGCCAGTGTGAGTGAGATTTATTGAATGGATGATGTCTTGGAGGAATCAGTTAGGGGAGAGGCGCGACTGACACGGACACGTGTATATTTTGGTAATTCCATTTAAGCCTCTGCAACATCGTGTAACTTGTTGAAAGTTACGTTGATACCTAGAAATTCTAGACCGTCTAGAGTCGCGTGCAACAATAAACCTGGTTCCGAGGCTCGAAGATTCTGCTTTCGAAATTTTGCTCCAAGATGTTTTGACATTTTTATTTCAAGATGCACCAATGTTTCGTTCTAACGGTAAGATGTTTTTTACGTCACGTAGTAGATGAGAAAGTGTAGGTACTTTTTCTTCTCGGAAATATTATAATCTTGCCCTTACTTTCTTGGCCGCTGGCTCTACCTCCTCCACTGCATCGATCTCTTCACACATCGATCTCTCCACTACACTGAAATTTCCTCGCCGCGCCCCCCCACTCTCTCAATCTGTTGATTTCAATATTGCATGCATGTTCATAATGTTGCGTTAAAAGACATAGAGCTACAGGATTATGACACCATGATGCATATGAACATTTAAACAACTCGCAACTTTCCTATAACAATACACGTAATTTAAAGTAATATATAATTTATTGATATATTAATATATTAATTTAAAGTAATATATAATTTATTGATATATTAATATATTAATTTAAAGTAATATATAATATATTAATATGCTAATTTAAAGCAATATATAATATATTAATATATTAATATTAATATAGTAATATATAATAATATAATAATATATAGTAATAAATAATAATATAGTAATATATAATATATTAATATGCTAATTTAAAGTAATATATAATATATTGATATATTAATATATTAATTTAAAGTGATATATAATATATTAATATATTAATTTAAAGTAATATGTAATATATTAATCTATTAACACAAGTTCAATTGATTAAGAATTAGACTCATTCATAATGTTTTAGAATCATGTAAAACGCAAAAACTCGTATTGAATCAAATCGAATTGTAATGAATCATTTCTTCCACTTGATAAATTAAAGGTCGTAAATGATTTACAAAAATTTGATCAGTAACTGGCATGATGCGATAATTGTTAAGAGAAAATCAGGATTTTCGTCGTCAACCATTTATTTAATTGGTCGTTTTATCGGTGGTAGAACTTTTGCAAAGTTAAATTGCTTTCACGAACTCGTATTCTGTTTTCGCGTTATTTAGAATTTCATTGAACAACTGCAGTTAAACAAATCAATTCAAAGGCTCGCGAACGGAAAGAATTTATTTGATTGTCCGAATATTTCAATTCGCCAGCGGTTTGTTATGCGAAAAATCACTATGTAGAGGTATCGGTTTAACAATTCGTTTGGCTTTCAACGACTAAAATTGTTTCAATTGTCCTTCGTATCAGCGAAATTCGTGTCTAGTAATCACTGTATTTTTTAAAGCTTTTAAATATTGCTAGACCGACTTATGCTTACGATAGCAATCAAAAGTTCAAGACAATTACCTTCAAACAGTTATAATTTTCGAAAATTGGCGAAAAAGGAAATCCCATGTAAAACCTAATAAATATAGCAAAAAGTTCACTTGAAATATTTCGACGCGATTATAAATTCAAAAGATTATAAATTCAGAGATAAAAAATAACAGTTGTCACAAAATATTCAATGAGAGAAAAAAAACCAGCAACTTGCTTATTATTTACGTTGATGACATTAATCTCAAAATGCAAAAAAAAAAATTTTTAAACGACTAAACTAAAATCGAACGTTTTGGTATAATAAATTGTCGAAAATTTTGCTTGTTGCCGACAATAATTATTGACGAAGGGATTTCAGTTTCGATCGCTTGCAGTAGTCATCGATAAGCAAAATTTATTTCGATTGCTTATAATAGTTGATGCAAACTGTAAAGTATCGTTTTGCATTTTTTCTCGACCGAAATAATCTTCCTTGACGGCGTTAAAAACACAGTTTGAAGACCACGGAAACGAACGAAGAAATAAATCTCCCTCATCGATGATAGCAATCGAAGCAAATTTCTCTCATCGATAACAGTTAGAAAAAAATTTTTCTCAAAAACTTGCGATCGTTACCTTGCAATTGAAAACGTTTAAAAACAAAAAAAAAAAAGAAAATAATTGTTATCCCGCGTAACATTTTTCATTCTGGTTGTAATAGTTGTGATCAAAACGAACGCGAGGAAAATATATCGAAAGCAAACAACAGAACGTACATATGTATGTACATACGTGTAAAGAAAAACGTAGAATGCAATGGATTATCGTCGGGGGAGTTTCGGTGAACACGTTAATCTTCGTGTAACGCTCTGCTCGTGTTTTTTCAATCCATTTCGACTCGATCTGATCCAAGGCACACCTTTCTCGCGCAAATCTGCACGCCACGCTCTTTAAATTATTTCTGTTGCGTTTTGTGCACGCGTCGAATAGGTCGGGCGCAGATTAAATGTCGTATTTCGTTTGAGATATCCAAGGAATTAACGCAATTGAAAAACGACGAAAAACGCGAGCAACGCGAACGCACGTACGTGTGTCGTTCGTTCGCGAGCAGAAACGCCTCGCGTAATCCCGAAATTAAATGAAATTTTATATTAAATTATCGTCGTCCCAGGCGACTCATAACCCCGGAAATTAAATGGAATTTCACGATAAATTACGAATCCCCGTTAAGGAATGTTTCGCGTGTAGGTATTTATGCGATGTGGTAAATCCATTATACCGTTCGTTTCGTTCGTAAGTATACGCGGATATTGTAAATACACGAGCCAACGGAGGATTGTAATGGCGTTCCACGTTCTCGAGAATGATAGAGCTTGAAATTTTAAAAGGAAATCGTGGTGCGAACGGGGCAAGATGTTACGGTCCTATTTTAAATAGCTCAACTTCGTAGCTTCAGAGCTTGATTCAATAAATAAATTAGAAAGATATGTCATCGCTTTATTTATTATTTTTTTTTGCTCTGTTTTATTTATTTGTATTATTATTTATATTATTTTTATTATTATTTATTTTTATTATTATTTCTATTATTTTTATTATTTATTTTTATTATTTATTTTTATTATTATTTACATTATTTTTATTATTTACTTTTATTGTTATTTATATTATTTTTATTATTTATTTTTATTATTGTTTCTATTATTTTTATTATTATTTACTTTTATTATTATTTCTATTATTTTTATTATTATTTTTATTAAGTAAAGAACATAGAATGAAACGTTCTTCATGGCTTTAAAGCTTTTAAGAAATTATTTTGAATATGTTATTTTATTAAGAATTAGCCTGGTGTACACGATAAATTTTTTAAATTTAATTTTCTGGGAGACAAATGTTACAATCATGTTACACTTATGTTAACGTGACAATATGAATTATAATAACTTATATTAATTAAGTTATTGATTGTTTAAGACTATATAATCATATAATTAAGAAAATTGTAATTAACTAATTATATAATTAAGATTATAAATAAATCTACCAATTTATTAACTAATTATATAATTAAGATTATAAATAAATCTACCAATTTATTAACTAATTATATAATTGAGATTATAAATAAATCTCACAAAAAATATTGTATTATACATTTTTGACTTATGTCGAATTACTCAATTCAAGCGTACCTAAGAAACATTCAAAGATTCGACTTTACCACATGGAAAAATTTCGTGCTGTATCTTCACTTAATTTTTCCACGTAAAATCATCCCTTTGTAGGTTAAAACGCCCCGTACACTGCCATTTCCTCGAAAAATCGTACAAAGCCGCACAACACGATCTCTCCGACAGACTCCCAGTACGTTGAATAAATCGAATCGAGAAAACGAAATAAGGGGGAAAGATTCATAATAGGACGTTTGTTGTTCCCGATATTGGAAAGAATGGTGATTGCGAATATATAGGGAGCTTGTTAAAACTGCATCTGCAATATATAACGGTACAGCGTAACGCGTTGTACAAAGTGATTCGCTTAACTCGGCCGTATTAAATTACTGGTGGAACTGTACGGTTGATATGAGAAAATATCGGAAACAGAAGAATGGTATCAAGAATAATGCATCGACGTTGTAAACCAGACGCTTGTTACTTCTCCCCGTTTCACTTTAAATTATTTACTCCGGTTTATATGAATCTATTGGGAGACAGGGTGGTTCATATAATCAGGGTCGTTCATATAATAGGAGTATACCATCTGTGATTTTCTGTTGAGTTAATAGGAGCTCACACACACACACACACACACACGTACACACGTACACGTACACGTATAAGAGGATTTCACGAAACGTTTGTTGGATATACGTAGATACGCGTTCACATAAGTGAATTGACGCACAGAGCGAGGAGCTCGGCTAGAATTCAAATAATCAGGCACTGCTGAAATTTTGTTCACACAAACGGAGTTCTACTACAAATGAAATGTGTAAAATTCAACCTCACGGTTCCGAAGAGTATTCAACGCTGGGAAGGTAATGAAAATTAATGAGCATGAAAAATAGCTGTGTCACGGAAGGATTGTATATATTGAACGATGTTTCTCTGGTCCAAGTCAGTGTCAAACTGTATTAAAATACAATGATTATTAGCTTTTGAAGAAGTATTATATTCCTGTTATTTTCTCGACAAATATTATTTTTTATGATTATTGTAAAATTATTTACTTGAAAACGTAAAAGTCAGTGCCATTATTTATTACTATGATACTTATAACAATCACATCTAAATTACGTCTCTGCTTACAATTATTCCAATTTTTTCTGTATTTATCTAAACTTATTTATCAAAATTATATCTTCAATATTTAACACCATTGTTAACAACGACAAACTAAATTTTTGACAATCTTAATCTTTGAGATATATCGTTTTTATTAACAGCTGTCCTAGTTTTCTATAAAAATATAATTTATAAGTCACCGACAAGAAATTTATCCAATTAATGTTCTCAGTGGTAATTATCACAATTCAATATATAAAGTTTAATTCATTTCTGAAAGTTATTTTTATTTTGTTGGTTCTTTTATTTTATTTTATTAGTAGTTTTATTATTTAGTATTTTATTAGTTTTTATTTTATTAGTTCTTGTACAAAACTTCATTGTCTGTTCATTTTCTCACTGATATATTTTCCCTTGGCAGACAAAATATTTTCTCATTAAAAATATAACTTCTATTCGACTAACGTTAATGTTCCCAGTGGTAGGTAATTATCATAATTCAACAAATGAAGTTTAATTTATTTCTGAATGTTATTGTCTATTTTATTAGTTATTACACAAAACTTCATTACCTATTCATTTTTCTCACTTTTAATATATTTCCTTGGTAGACAAGATATTTCCTCGTTAAAATATAACTTTTATATAACCATCGACAAGAAATTTATTCAACTAACGTTAATGCTCAGTGGTAATTATAGCAATAAACGAATATTCATACGATGTAATTAATATTATGAATGAATATTAAATGCATGAATATTAGATAATGTTATAATTATGAATATTAGATAATGTTATAATTATGAATAATAGATAATGAATATTAGATAATTAACATTTAGCTACTTTGTTATACTATTGTTGATAACGTCATAACCAACATTTAGCTATTTTGTTACTTTACTAGTTTCCATATGAGGCTTCGTTGCTTCTTCATTTAAATATCTTCTTTCCTGCCAGACTTGAAGCAACACTACTGAGTAACAAGTGTCCGATTATCTGTTGCGAAATTCAACCTTGAATTTCAGTATAATGAACCAGTAGAATGCCCAAGAAATTCTACTTTATTCAAACTGACTGACCAAGTTCATTTATAAATTCACGCGGAGCAATGGGATAACAATAAAAAAAAAAAAGAGAAAAAGAGAAAGCGAAACTGTATAACGATATTGCAACATAAATTGGTAGTACGAAGCCAGCTCAAGTTCCCACGAGCCAACTAGTTTATGACGTGAAATTGGTTTTCGTGAATAAATTGCCCTACGTAAACTACAGAGGGTTGATAATCAATGCATTTTCAATTCCGCCTACTTGTAATTTTGGGTTATCGGTACCGTTAACAACATTGCCGATAACTCACACAGGACACATGCTCGTTTCGACGTATTCGGGTAATAACGTTAGCGGAAGAACTCTCCTCTCTGATCTATGTGTGTGAAAGGGGGGAAACTTCTCTCCTGTTTCGCGAATATAGGCTTCTATCCTGCACACAAAAGCCTTCGATATCATCGACGGAGTATTGACTCTGGCCGCAAATTCCTCACTCCAACGTTACATATATACATGTCCGTGCATACGTGCGTGTATATAGTTTTTTTTCTTTAACAACACTGGTCAACGAAACCAAATATTGGCTTTTTGTCCGATGAAAAACGACGAATTGGTTGCGAGGGTGCGCCTATGTGAGGACATGGGATGTATACTAATTTGCACCTCTGCCTCACCCCCCCCCTCAAAAAAAAAAAAAAAAGAAAAATAGACAGGCATCGATTTTACGTGGAAATTTTAAGAAATTGAATGATCGACTGGCGTAAGAAAATATTTGGAATAACAATGTCGGATGCATGTAGTATGTTTGAAGAGGTAATATAATATTGTATTATATATTATAATATATACAATATATATATATATATATATATATATAATATAATATAATATTTTTATAATGTATAATAATAATATTATATATTATAATATATACAATTTATATATATTATATAATATAATATTATTATAATTATGATTCATTCGAATTATTTACACTTTCTATTACATTATACGTGGAATATAATAAATAATGCACAACTGTCCGATAATAACAAAGTTTAAAGCCCATTTTGCCACGAAAATTAGTTCCGCAGTGTGTAACATTTTGATAAATAGCTGTAAAATATTCCATGGAGGTTCCTTTCTCCTCGTTTTAATATAATACACTCTAACATGAATCCGCATAACTTTTGTTAATTACAGAGTGGATATTGGAAAAATGTAAATGTTCTACATACTTCTTTCGATATTTTTCAATCTGCTGAAAAATAGTTTTGGAATGTGGAATGGATATTACAGCGTCTATTTTTCCCTCATTATGTTTAAATACAAGTAAAATAACCATTAGTGACACTATATTATAAATATTGAGAAACAATAAAAATGATGTAATAAATAATTAAGAGATCTAAATGGAAAATTGCATGTCAAATTATAATTCATTTCTTCGAAACAATCAATGTACTGAAATGTAAAACGTTTACCAAACATCTGTAAATATATTTAAATAAAAGAAAAATAATAAACTTTAAACATAATATATAATATAAATATTATATTACTTATTATTATATTACTTATATAATTATAATAATACTGAATTATTAACTAAACATAATAAATTATTATTAAATTATCAATTTGATGTATTATATTATATTTATACTAAATTATATACATATACATTTAAATAATAACCATAAATCAAGAAAACTAGGAAGATATCTTTCCTGTTGAACAAATTGGACAAGTTTTTCGACTTATAGTAACTCATTCGCATAATTAAATACAAATATTACGTCCAATTTTGTAATTTTAACTACCTTAATTCTATTTTCTTTTTTCGTTTTTTCATTATTACAGTTTGGAAATAAGACATTTTCATTATTACAGCACAAAACAGTTTTCTAATTGCGAGCGAGATTATCGTTTCCACAGAGCGCAAGTTGTTTTATTATTTCTGTGTACATGCAAGCTAAACTGTGTGCACAAATATTTAGAATGTTTGCAAATGTTTTCGGATAAACATAGAACATGATACATTTCAGATACTCGTCAGATAATTCAAATAGAAGTGTTTCGCATTTATGCATGCCAATCTTCGAAATCTCTCACAATCACTGATATTTGTATCGTGCAAATGTATTAATACTTGTATAATTATCACATCTGTTCATCAATAACAAATTACCATCTGCAACTTGTGCAATAATCTACATATATTGTAATAATTTATAACAACTCAAAGTAACAATTAAATTTCTTTGAGTCTCTTTTCCGAAAATTACGAATGTAGAATAAAAGAACATTCGAATAACAGAGACTTCAAATAATAGACGTTTCGATGATCGAGACTCTGCTGTAGTTGAAATGAGAAAATATGACAATTCTTGAATTTATGATATCTTTAACGTCAGAGAAATATAAAAGATATTAAAAAGATAAAATATAAAAGAATCACCGACAAAATGAGGCAGAGTTGAAGCTTTTATAATCGTGTAAAATTTTCAAAACAATATGTATCATAGTTGACAAACAAATGAAAAAGTTAGAAATCAAGCAATTCCGGAATCAAGACTATCTTTAAAATCTTACAAAAAGATTATCCACAATCCCTCTACAGCCATTTTGAAATTATAATATACATATAACAGAAGATATGTTGGAATATATTACAATATGAAATAAAAACTAAGTAATTGTAAAAACTTAGGACTCTAAATTCAGAGTAATCTTCGAATTCAACTCGTCGGGGGGAAAATTCCCACGAGAAGGTTATCCGCAATCTCTCAGACATTTTTCATATCCACGAATGAGAAATATCAAAGACCAATCGACTTTAAAACCAAAATCCCCTAAATATCAAAATAAAAATCGAAATTACCTACGTCTGGAAAAATTCCCCTGTTATTATTCTCCTGCAATCGCTCCAATATTTTTTCAGCTCAATTCACTTGAAAATGAACGGTCAACTGATAGCAAAACTAAGATTCTCCGGAATCGAATCGTCAAATTTACGTTTGGAAAAATTCCCGTACAATATACACTTGAAACAAATGAAAAATTCTGAAAACCAACCGACTTTGAAACTAAAATTCTCTGAAATCAGAGAGAAATTTTTCGTCGAAAAAAATTCCCTTGATAAAAGCTTATCTACAATATTTTTCCTTTTTTTTTCCTCTCTTATTTTTCATATCTATTTAAAACAAACGAAAGAGATGGAAACCAGGGAATTCCAAAACTAAGACTTTGAAATCAAATTGTGGAGAAATTCACTGTACGAAAGGATTATCCACAATTTCCCTACAATTTTCTCGAAGTTGCAAATTATGGAAGATAGTAGAATCCGAACATTGGTTACTCGAAAAAATATTCTAATAAGTATTCTAGCGGAAGTACTAACTTTAAAGAAAAAATGTGCAATTTAACAGCTCAGGAAGATTGAAAGAACAGAAATGATTGAAAAATACATACATTTATTACGTTTATTAAGAAATGTAAAGTCGAATTACATCTCTACACACATAATCAACAAATCTTATACACAAACATGTCATCCGAATGATTATTATTTCCAATAATATTCCCTATCATTTCATTTGATGCCTCGTAAAACAGTTGCTGGCAGATGATACGGAGAAAGTTTATCGAGGGCAAAAGGTTGAATTTACATCGAGAGAAAAAAATTCTTGCAAGCGTCACCTCCTCGGAAAGAGGCGATAAGAGGAGGGAGAAGACTCGCGAGACTAACGGCAAGGAGCAAATGATACAGTTAAAAGGAAACACGGAGCGTTGGCGGGAGGGTGGAAGCAGCCGTTGGCTAGGAAATGGCTGCCACCTGTAGCTATTGATCGGTAGAGTGAAACCGAGGTGCGTGTGTAGCGTAGTTACCCATAGTCGTCGTGTCCTCCTCCTCTTCCTCTTTCTCCTCCACCTCCTCCTCCTCCTCCACCACCTCCTCCTTTAGCGCTCGGTCGCCTCGAGCTTTACCAGAAAAACTGTTGTAAGCTTACATCTGTTACGAGCCGTTGTCCCCGTCTCGACGCTCGTCGCGTTGTGCTCGTGACCCCTCCTGTTTGCCCCGGCGAACTCGCCGACCAACTTTCGAATCGTTTGCTAGCTTTTTCCCCGCGGCTGAACATGCTCGATGTATCGTAACTACGCGATGCGATCAAATATATTGGAAATACGTTCGAATCTGACTGGAAAGTTTCGAAGCTACTTCGGAGGCGGAATACCTCGGCGAAAGGTTGTATTTTTATACACTGAACTCTGGTATACTGGTCGCCCCGGGGTCATTCCGGAACACGGTGGAAATTTTCGGGTGGTAAATCTCGAGAATCGTTTTCAGTCGTCTTTAATTTTAGAACGTTTCGTTTAATTCGTAATTCCTTGTTATCGTGGAATGTTGTTTTATTATATTGTAAAATATATAATGTTACTTTATATATTCTATTTTTATTATTTTTGTTACTTTATATATTTTATTTTTATTATTTTTGTTATTTTATCTATTTTATTTTTATTATTTTTGTTATTTTATATATTTTATTTTTATTATTTTTGTTATTTTATATATTTTATTTTTATTATTTTCGCTATTTTATATATTTTATATATTTTATTTTTGTTATTTTATGTATTTTAGATATTTCATTTTTGTTATTTTATATATTTTATATATTTTATTTATGTTATTTTATGTATTTTAGGTATTTCACTTTTGTTATTTTATATATTTTATATATTTTATATATTTTATATATTTTGTTATTTTATATATTTTATTTTTATTATTTTCGTTATTTTATATATTTTATATATTTTATTTTTGTTATTTTATGTATTTTAGATATTTCATTTTTGTTATTTTATATATTTTATATATTTTATTTTTGTTATTTTATATATTTTATATATTTTATTTTTGTTATTTTATGTATTTTAGATATTTCACTTTTGTTATTTTATATATTTTATATATTTAAGCGGTTTATTTTTAATAACTTATTACTGATTTAACAACGTGGAATATAATTTATAATTACTATAATTACTATATAAAAAATAATTACTATAATTATTAATTATAGTTTAATAATTACTTCCATTTTTAACATTAGAATCCACAGATTTGTAAAAATTAGCAATTTTAGAACGTTTCGTTTAATTTATAATTCTTTGTTATCGAAGAATGTTATTTTATTATATTTTAAAATATATAATGTTATTTTATTATATATTTAAGCGATTTGTTTTTAATAACTTATTACTGATTTAACATCGTGGAATATAATTTATTAAATTTTATTAAATTTTAATGATGTGACCTAAATTATTACTTCCATTTTTAACATTGAAATCCGCAGATTTGTCAAAATTAGCAATTCGTAATCTTTCATCGAAATTCTATATATTCACAACTTTTGTGAATATTTTATTAGAAACCTACTCCTTTTATTGTATCATGAAACTCTTATTCTTTCTTGCCTTAGTCTCTGACTAGTAACAATGGATTATTGAAAACCATAAAAATTTAGAATTGAATCACCTAGTTCTAAAATTTTTAATCTAATCGGATTTTGTTACTGGTTCATTAATTTCGTTTCGGAGAGCTTCTTACCTTCTAACAACACGATCGTTACTATTTTTTATATATCCAGTGGTTTTCGTACCATCGTAATTTTTCGTACCTGTCGTATAGTGAATAGCGAGAATTAATCGAAGTGAGCTGACTCGTGAGATCCCGAATATATGCTCTTTGTTGCTTCACCTGGTCCATTGATAACCTGATGGACCCTTTATAATTATTTTTCCTCTCCAACAATTCCAAGGCGAAGACAAACAAAGGAAGAGTCTCTCTCAATATTCTACCTCTGTTAGACATTTTTTCACCGAGTCTCGTGACTTTGATGTTGTCACAATTGTTCGACTTTATTTCGTTCAAAGTATTTCACGTTGATGTTCCAGCAAGTTGATGTCGGACTCGTTTAGGTTACTAAAAATTAGATCATTTTATTCGAACTGACATTGGAGTCACTGTTTCAAAAATAAATTGCTAGATGATGCAAAAAAAAAAAAGTTTCTGAGAGCAAAGGATTAAAAAGTAGAAACGAGAAGTCGATATGAAACTTTTTCTCGTGACTAATATTACAAAAAGTATTGTGACCCCCTAATTCGTGATTCGTGCAAAGTTCAACTGACAGTGGAACATATTGTCCAGTGCGAATAAACATCAACTGGACATAAGTTCTCTCTCTGAATGACAACCTAAAGGATAAAGAATCAATTCTAAAGCTAATACACCTCCTAAAATAATCTAACCTATATATAGTAAATTATAAAACTTAGATTCAAGTTGCTAATAATCCACGCAAGCAGTTAATGCGACTTTAAGTAATGAATTTAAAAAAAAAAAAGAAATATTATATTGTAATATCGTAGGTCATTGTTAAGTTATAACCTGTAGTTGTAGTTACTATATCTTTAGTTGCGTTTAGTTATACCAGATGGCCTGTAACGTTTCAATATGGTAGCAGAAGCGCCACGCGCTTTCTGAAAATTCTTTTTGAAAAGGAGAGAGTCGAGTGTAAAAAACAGAGTCGATTTGAGTTGTGAAGAAGCGATTGAAAAGACTTGATCGAGTTGTTTTTTTGAAAAAAAGTTTATTTGAGTTCCGACCGCTTTATATTAGTCGCTAATCTGCGTTCACTATCTTGTTTAATCACCAGCATTGTTATTATATAAATATTTAAACTTGTATAATATAATTATTATATATTATTATATAAATATTTGAACTATGTAAAATACATACTTAATATAAAAATAATAAAAATAAATACTTTAATATAAAATAAATAATTATTATATATCATTATATAAAATATAAACTATAACTTTAATATAATTATTATATATTATTACATAAATATTTAAACTATATAAAATAAATACTCAATATAAAACTAGATAAATACTTTAATATAAAATAAATAATTATTATATATTTTTGTACAAATATTTACACTATATAAAATATAAACTATATAATATAATTATTATATATTATATAAATATTTAAACTATATAAAATAAATACTCAATATAAAACTGAATAAATACTTTAATATAAAATAAATAATTATTATATACTATTATACAAATATTTACACTATATAAAATATGAACTATATAATATAATTATTATATATTTTATAAATATTTAAACTATATAGTATAAAGTAAATACTCAATATAAAACTAAATAAATATTTTAATATAAAATAAATAATTATTATATATTATTATACAAATATTTAAACTATATAAAATAAATAATTACATATTATTATAGAAATATTTAAACTATATAAAGTAAATACTCAACATAAAACTAAATAAATATTTTAATATAAAGTAAATAATTATATATTATTATACAAATATTTGCACTATATAAAATATAAACTATATAATATAATTATTATATATTATATAAATATTTAAACTATATAAAATAAATACTTAATATAAAACTAGATAAATACTTTAGTATAAAATAAATAATTATTATATATTATTATACAAATATTTAAACTATATAAAATAAATAATTACATATTATTATACAAACATTTAAACTATATAAAGTAAATACTCAATATAAAAATAAAGTAAATAATTATTATATATTATTATACAAATATTTACGCTATATAAAATATAAACTCTGTAATATAATTATTATACATTATATAAATATTTAAACTATATAAAATAAATACTTATAATGAAACTAAATAAATACCTTAATATAAAATAAATAATGATACATTATCATATAAATATTTAAACTTATATTTCATCTTTATAGTACTTTATATATCTTTTCACGCAATGCGCGTTCTGTGCACTCGAAAATGCGTAAAAATCCGCCGCCTAGTTCTAAATTCGATTGCTCGGTCCTCGGTGGATTTCCCGCGGCGTTCAGAGTTTTTGAATTGTTGAATCTTCACCGTCGAAATCTTCGTGCGAGTGCAATCATGTCCGCGGACTCGCGACCGTGAACAAGCACCGGTACTATTCTCGGCCGCGGTTCGTAATTGCATTTCCATTTTAATTAATGCATTCAGAACCGTTCGAGTTTCCACGTGACCGCAGGCTGCTCGATTTGTACACGGCGATTCGGCCTGTCGTCCGTGGGGAACCGATGTGTTTACGCTCACGGGGAAATCGACACGTGCGCGACGAAATAATCGAGCCGGACGCGCAAATGGGTTCAGGTTCATTTGCGCCAGCGAGAAAGCGAGCAAATTCGAGGCGCTCGCTCTCGCGAAATACAGTCCCGATAGAACGGATTTGATTTAAACAGCTTTGTTGCCCGATGGAAAGCGGGGTTTCTCTTTGCGAACGCAGCGCCTGCGAACATCTCGAGATGAATCCACGGCGACGTTGAACAACTCGCGCGCAAAGGAAATTTATGGCTCGCTTACCCACCTTGCTTACGCGTTCTGATCACAAAAGTGAAAGTGATTAATGTAATTAAAGCGAGTGAAATGAGGCGAGCGAACGAACATGCTTTTTATTTGTTATTACTTGTTGCTTTTTGTCTTGCGCCCTCTGTGCAAATATTCTATGTAGAGAATATCCTAAATAGGGAATAAAAATCCTAAATATAAAAAAATAGAAATATCGTAAATATAAAAAAAATATTCTAAATAGAAATATCCTAAATATAAAAAAAGTATCCTAAATAGAAATATCCTAAATATTAAAAAAGTATCCTAAATAGAAATATCCTAAATATAAAAAAAATATCCTAAATAGAAATATTTAAAAAAATATCCTATATAGAAATATTCTAAATATTTAAAAAATATCCTAAATAGAAATATCCTAAATATTAAAAGAAATATCCTAAATAGTAAAAAAGAAAAGAAAAGAAAATTTGCCCTTACAGCTTTGTTTTCGACGAAAACAACATTGTCTGTCAATTATACTTGAATTTAACTGGTTCTAGACGTGACAGAAGAAAATAATCAATAGAAAGTACCAAAATTAATTCAATATCTAGTCCACTTAAAACAAAATTGAAAATTTGTCTCAGTCTTATCTTTTGATCTTCAGAATTTCATTGAATTTTATTGTATAACGTGTTAAATAAGAAAGAAACTTGTAACGCAACTTGTATTAGTTAACTGAAGATCGATTGTGTTGTAAAATGCAACAGTCGGAACGTAAATGTCACGCGAGATGTCAAAGCATCGAGTCACAAAAAATTACAATTACAAAATTGCAAGTGAAACGAAATTACAGACTAATCTACATATTTACAAACTTTATGAATCTCTTTACCATAGAGAGTAGTAAATTGCCGCAGGAGAGAATGAAATCTCGAGTCTGACGCACGATTTTAATTTACTAATTCGCATTTCCGGGGAATTCTACGTAGATAATAATTTAATTCATAGAAGTGAGAAACTTTGTCTCAGGATTCAGTTCCCTGGGAAATGTCTGAGGAATTTCTGTTACATTTGTTGTACAAAGTATTACAGCGAAAGATTTCAAACACCCACTATCCAGAACGTTCTAATGTTCTATCTTCTACTTAAATATTTCACCATTCAAATATTGTACTATGGAACTACATAATATTGCACTATGCACAAATGTCTGGAGTGCAAGTTTCCTTCGTTATTTTAATATGAAATTAGTATTAATACTTGTAACGTGAAGCAATATACGTATGAAGCTGTATACAGGAAACAAAATATATTTTAATGCTCCAAATTCTTTGAATTCTTTGAATGTGAGTCATGCTTTCCTACAAATTAAAAAATCAGCTTCTGTTTTAAGATATTAACACTTTATACAAATTTACTTTCAAATATAAGTTTATTTAAAAAAAAATTTTTTTTTTAATTTAAAATTTACTTAAAAAATTAATTTTATAGTAAAATTTACTAAAAAATTTACTTAAAAAATTAATTTTATAGTAACATTTACTAAAAAATTTACTTAAAAAATTAATTTTATAGCAAAATAATTTTATAGTAAAATTTATTAAAAAATTTTACTATAAAATAATACTATAAAATAAAATTTTACTATAAAATAATGCCATAAAATAAAATTTTACTATAAAATGATACTATAAAATATTATTTTACTATAAAATAAAAATTCAGTAGTATTTTATATACTGATACACTTATATAAATAACCTGTATAACTAATTGATTTAAACGCATTTAATTTTTTTTCTATGTCTGTGTATCTGACTCGAATAGTAATAAGTATTATATATAATACACGATCACAATTTCCCTCCTTAAAACCATGAAACTTCTCCTCGATAACCCAATTAATTATTAATTATCTATATCATCATGGATCTATAAAATTTCTATGAAATGTTACGAATCAATCGTTCTAACTACTCTGAGTAGTACTTCTGGTGTTAACTTTGTACCTCAGTATCTGCAAACGAATCCTCAGTGTTCACATTCTGTAAAAACGAACAATCGTGTATTCTCCAAAGTCAAATGAAATGTAATTGAAATCGACCGCTTTGTTTATTACATTTCTGTACAGCTGAGATCAAGTTCTATACTCGTAGAAGAAAAAAAAAGGAAGGAATTTAAAACAACGCAGCACACGTCGGGAAAAGACATTTTATGAAGCATCAAACTGGATTGACGTCAAAACAAATGGAAAATTTTTATCTCATATATTGTTCATTCTCAAAGCTGACGGATCAGTTAAATTGTCATATTCTCATCTGAAAAAAGAAAAGAATTCCTCCCGTCGCAATTAATTTATCTAATGGATAAATTTTAAAGAAATTTCGTTTCGTGGAATAATGGAATAACTGGGGAACTGCGAAATAAACACGCGTTGAAATATAGATCAACGTTTAATGTGTTTAGAAATTATAATAACTTTTAGAATGAATATCATTCAAAATGTTAAAAATGAAATTACTATTCTGTAAAGAATTTCATCTTCTTAGAAAATTATAATTAATGAAAAGTAGAAATGTATCAGAAAACAGTTTAATCCTCTAAATGTATCGTACAGACAATTTAGGATGCTTAATCCACGAAGGATCAAAGTGTTTATAAATATTTCGATTCTTTTAAACTTAAGATGTAGAAGATGTGAAACAGTTCATGAAACGGTATGACGCAAATATAATACATAAATGCAACCAAATTTATGCTCGGATTTAGAAATTGATTTTTAATTTAATTTTAATTTTAATTTCTTTTCTTTATTAATACTGCACATTGTATGGAAGAATAAAAATCGCTGTTTGAGAGTATTGTATACTTATTTAAACTAGTATAATTTACCTATTATTATGTATTATTATTGCCTATAAATATATTTATTATTATTGTTATTTATTTAGCAATGAGACTTATTTAAAAAACGAAAAATTCATGGTTATACATTCGAACGTTACGTGCCATTATTAATTATTAATTTCAATTCAGATTTTTTTCAATCCATCACTATAATTTAATTTCATAGCAATAAAATTAACTTGACAATATAATCAATGTAGTGCTAAAAATTAATTATAGCTTTCACTTCTAACGTTCAATAATTAATATTTAATTACTGGTTTGTATTTTGATGCAATAAACCGTGGCTCAGTTACAGTGTTTAACAATCAGTATTTAATTACTATTTCGATTAATATTTCGATGTAACAAACTGTGGCTCTTGTTTAGTAATGGGTTAAATGAAATTTGAATAAATTGTTTTGCACTTTTTTATAAAAAAGAAACACGAGAAAATAATAATCTGATTAAAAAATATTTATCTTTCAACGTACTATAAATGTGTATAAAATTTATTATCGTATCGCTGCGCCATGCGTTATGTTGCGTAGCTGGATCATGACAGAAATAGTGAATCAATGTATTGGACTCAAACTAGAGCTACAGAATACAAATTCCATTAGACTATCAGACACGACTTACATCGTAATTAGGTTGACAACTTCGCACAACAAGATTGGTCCGCTTGTATGAATTGCAATGAGGTCCTTTCGCAATTGGATTCTATTGATTCAGTATTCGAATATAATTATCATTTTCTTTTTTCTTTCAGTATCTGTTCATATCTGTCAGATATAGAGTTGAGTAAATTAGGCTCGAAAGGATGTGTGAATAAATTTGAAAATACCTGGGGTAATTTGGATTCACCATTAGTCATAAGACAAATGAATGAGAATGAGCTTCGTTTAAATTAAGAACGTGAACGAGAAGATACGCTTTTATGAAACAACATTATTTTTGAAATTACCGCCAACTAGATTTTAGAATCTATTCGTGGGAAAATCTTCTTTTTGAAGAAAATTTTTTGTTCTAAAATTGTAGTATTTTCTCAGTTTTAATATATTTAATTTAGTATATTTAATATATTTAATTTAGTATATTTAGTATATTTAAGTATATTTAAGTAAAACAAAATAGGCAAAACGAATAATAAATTTATTACTTCTCAATAATTTCTATCCAGTAAATATCATACCAACGAGTTCGAAAAAAAAGCGACGAAATTATCGTATACGGTTTGGTCGCTCGTTACGGTCCGCAATCAGTTGCCAGCGCAATTGGTTAATTTCGGAAACAAATGAAAATCATTAGTTGTAGCAAAGGAATAGTTTTAAGAAAAAGATATTAAAATTTCCAGAAATGGTTGCAAAAACCATTGTTAATGTTGTTTAAATGGTTGAAGCATAACCACAAGTTCGAACACATTCAAATCTCTCGCTGAACAATCTTTCAAAAACGAAAAACAACAAAAATGTATCTCCTAAAAAACAATTAAAATGATAATGGCAGTAAAGATTAAGATATACAACAAATTCTGAAAGTATTTTTAATACAGCCATAATAAAACCAAGATTTCAATAAATCCGAATTTCTTATTCCAATGTTTCAGCCATCCTTTCACCCTCTCTCTCTCTCTCTATCTCTCTCTTTCACCTTTCTTCCAATTAAGCAAACATTACTCCACCAATCTCAATTTCATTACCGCTCGCGCCCCACGGTATCCCAGCTTCGACCCGGCTATTCCCCTAGAAAATTTAACTTTCATATCTCCTTCATCAACGCGCTTCGTTGCACAATCACACGGAACACTTTCAGAACGCCTGCAATAACACTCGTCGTGTCGCAGCTGTGCACGGATGTTACATGGAAGAAGCTAAGAAAACAAATAGAACTTGGGAGAATTCGCTCGGCAACAATCCGCGCGGTGTGTTCGTCGTGCGACAGTGACGCGTTAGACAGTTTGCACAAACCCAGAGATGCAGTCGAAAGCGGCTAAATTCGTTTGACACAGGCTACGAGTAATAGAGTCGCTGTGCGATAAGATATCGGGAGAAATATTTGGATCCGCGACGAATTAACGCATTTCGCGCCAGTTGTGCAGAAATACAGTGTGGTTTCCATACTGTGTCGGCAAATTTACGCACATTTGTGAGCAAATTGCGGATTTCCGCGCGCTTTCATTAACGAAATAAAATCTAATTGGAAGATCGTTTCTTCCGTATTACAATTGATATTCTTTTTATATATATATTTATATATTTTATATAATAATATCATATCTTATATAATATAATAATAATAATAATAGTAATAATATATAATATATCATATAATATATAAAATATTATTATTATTTTTTTATATTCATTCATTAACGAAATAAAACCTAATTGGAAGATCGTTTCTTCCGTATTACAATTGATATTCTTTTTATATATATATTTATATATTTGATATAATAATATCATATCTTGTATAATATATAATAATAATAATAATAATATATCATATATCATATGATATATAAAATATTATTATTATTTTTTTATATTCATTCATTAACGAAATAAAACCTAATTGGAAGATCGTTTCTTCCGTATTACAATTGATATTCTTTTTATATATATATTTATATATTTTATATAATAATATCATATATTATATAATATATAATAATAATACTATATAACATATTATATAATATATAATAATAATAATATATAATATATCATATAATATATAAAATATTATTATTATTCTTTTATATTTTATATATCTTTGCACGATCTGTGCATTGAGCAAAATTTTCCACAAATAGTATATTCACAAGTATTAAGATAGATTTAAGTAAATTATTAGAAAATTGCCGACTTTTAAAATTGGTATTTTGCCAATTTAGAATTGGTATATCTGCAATTGAAGATCATAGAAGAAGAAAATTTTTGTTGATCCTTTTAGATTTAATATTATTTTAAAAGAAGGAATGTTTCACAATAATTCGTCATAATTAGCATCGTATTGTATAATATTAGAACGTTCACGACAATTAGGTGATTATTAAATTAAATTATTATTAGGAAATTTCTACAATCTTTTTGTATTGCTATTTCTATATCGTGTGATTACAAGAGGAATCGGATTTACTTCAATCAGAATATATTTTTGTTGATTTTTTTAGTTTGATGTTATTTTATAGAAAAAAATATTTTACAACATTCTGGTATTATATTATATATCATTAGAATGTTTGCGAAAATTATATAAACCTAAATAATTATTTACTGATTATTAAAGTTAATTTAAAAATTATCCAAATAATTATTTAGAAATTACTAAATAATCATTTAACTTTAATTAAAAATTTCAAAACTCACAAAGGAAAACAACATTTTATTGACATTTTGCTTTTAATATTATTTTATGCAAAATTATTTTACAGTGTCAGGATACGTACAAAAATTAGGTAAACTTGAATAATTATTAGAAAATTACTAAAGCATCGAGATTTACTTCACATCTACAATTGTAAACACTAAAAAATATTAAAAGTATCAAAAGTTCCTGATCAAGTGACGAACCAATTAACAAATTGAGCAAATTTCAACAAATTTGCAACAATATAGATTAATATTAAACTGTTGCGTAGGATTATTTAACGAAATTTCAGAAAAATTCAGAGGCAATGTATTTTTTATAGAATTAGCATTTTATTGCACAACGAATACCTCGTCTTTTCTTTCCAATCACTTTCCAGCGTTTATTGGACAACTTCGTTATTGCTTTTATGGAAATTTTTTTATTTTTTTTTTTTTTTCCAGTAAACATGTAGAACCATTTCAACTGAAGTATGAAATTTACTGCTTAATTTTAGAAGTTATTAAAAAATCATACCTCTGTTACTTACTAATCATTCTTGAATATCTTTTTAATTAGGTCAATATATTTTTTGTTTATCGCATAATGTTTCAGTTGTATATATTGATACTATAGAAAATGAGAAAAATTTAGTATAAGAAAGATCGAAATTCTTCTATATATCTTTCTGTATAATTAGAAAATATTGTCTGGAATATTATTAGGATATTATTAGAATCTTATTAGAAAATAGGAATATTATTAGGAATATTACTAAAAAATTTACCTATTGAAATAGAATATTATTAGGAAATAGGAATATTATTAAGAAATTTTACCTATTGAAATAAAATATTATTAGAAAATAAGAATATTATTAAAAAAAATTTCACCTATTGAAATAGATTATTAGAAAATAGGAATATTATTAAAAACTTTCACCTATTGAAATAGAATATTATTAGAAAATAGGAATATTATTAGGAATATTATTAAAAAAATTTCACCTATTGAAATAAAATATTATTAGAAAATAGGAATATTATTAGCAATATTATTAAAAAATTTCACCTATTGAAATAGAATATTATTAGAAAATAGGAATATTATTAGCAATATTATTAAAAAAGTTTCACCTATTGAAATAAAATATTATTAGAAAATAGGAATATTATTAGCAATATTACTAAAAAATTTCACCCATTGAAATAAAATATTATTAAAAAATATGAATATTATTAGGATTATTATTAAAAAATTTCACCTATTGAAATAAAATATTATTAGAAAATAGGAATATTATTAAAAAAATTTCACCTATTGAAATAGAATATTATTAGAAAATAGGAATATTATTAAGAATATTATTAAAAAATTTCACCTGTTGAAATAGAATGTTATTAGAATATTATTCCATTTCAAATGAGTGAAATTTTCTTTCACCCTTCGTTTCAATTTCACGTCCCTCGCAACGTTTTTCGGTTTCTGTTTCGAAGCAACAACAAGTTCTGAAGCACCACTCTGTCAGAACGAGTCTAACATCGGATTCTGGCTGTTAATTTACTGAAATGTCTAAAGTTTCGTCGCGGCAACGATATCTGGTCGATATTCATCCGGTTGCAATTACACGCTCGCTCGGCTCGTTTCCTCCGCTTGGCTTCTATCCAGCTACTTTTCTTTCAGCCGTGCGCATTGTCCACGCGAGTATTTTGCAATCGAAGCCTACAATGCCAGCCAGAAATGAAACGGGACGCGGCGCGAATTGTAACGAGAATGATTGATTAAAGTGGAATTGATGGGAAACAGTACTTATTCCTGAGTTTCGTTTTATCGAACGAAATCGTTCAATTTGAACCTCGATGCTTTAAACTCTGTTGAATTTAATTCTAAATGATTCTCGTTAACGCCTCTCGGTGAAACTGTTGTCGCTTCGTGTATTTATTTGCAACAAAGTGTTGTTGAATTTATTCTTTATTAACGTGTTAGAAATCTTGTTACATTTAACGAGAGAACGTAAATTTTATTTGTTTGATTTGTGATTCTTACTACTATCGCTTTGTACATTTGTTTGTAACAGCGTTGTTGAATTTATTGTTCTTTAATGTATAATTTATTGTTCTTTAATGTATAATTAATTGAATTTATTGTTCTTTAATGTATAATTTCTTTAATGCATTAAAATGTCTCATAAAACTTGGTTTATTTCGAATATTCTGTTTATAATGGCATAATTTCTTTCTTCTTCTTACTTCTGCATTAGTCATGTATTTTTTTTCAAGTATTTCTATCAATAATGCAAACAGTGTCAAATATTGTTTACCTGGAAGTTTCAAGAAATATCACAGCAAGATTATTAACAAAATTCAGTATTTAAAATCAGTATGTGTAATAGCAACCTAATCATTTTACATTGTTACACTGGTTTTAAACTATTTTACGTTGTTACAAATTATTTTGCTTTCTACTGTTCTATTTTGTTTTTATACACACTGAAACTGTAATCAATTATATTTAAAAATGAAAGTCGCATTTCTTAAAAAAAACGTACGAAGAATTTTGTTTTTCGTCCAAAGAGCGAATTTTAAGTAAAAACGTACAATTAACATTGTTTTTTTACTATTCTCTTTCAAATTAAATTATTAAATTTTTTTCCTTTTAATTTTGAAATTAATCAATCATCTTGAGTAGAATTGAACTTGTACAGGATAATATAATTATATTTTGAATACAACACGTCCACTTAGAGTCGATTAATAAAGTTGAAAAAATATGAGAATTATCTTTTGCCACTTCAAAATCAATAAATAAAACAAATTGATAAATTGAAAAATGTAAACGTTTGTATCATCAATACCGATTAAAAACAAAGTCAATTTATTTTACATACAAAGCAGAATCGACCATGAACTAACATCGTTCATCAAATTAATATTCGTTCTGCTTCGCAATGTATGTTTGCCTTTTATTAGCAATTCAAACAAATGATTTCACCTAATTAGTAATAATTGCAATAATTATTCTCGTAATTATTTACTAGGCTATGACGATCCGTACAAATAATTTCACGCACGTTTTGCATTTATTACTGTCCATTCATTATTGTTTAAAGAAGATGATGCCAGAGCGAATTTACTAAAACGAAATAGCATATTTATTTGATTCCAAATAGAATTATTGATAAATTAGATTGCGTTTATGCAAAATTTGAAGTTACAAAGATGCAGTTCAAAACGAAATTGAAAGAACATCAACTATGTAGCAAATATTCACTTCGAGACGATATATATTTTAAAACATTCGCGCGAATTCATTGAACGAGGTACACTTTCAAGATTAGTCAACAATAAGATTAAAAATAATTAACGTTCATAAGACTAAGAACCAACACTTATAAACTATGGATTTTGATGCATTTTGATATTGAAAAATTGTTACAAACAGTCTACTAAAATAACGCGTTGTTTCTCGTCGAGAACCATGAAACTTTGTCCCGTCATAGATTGTTTCCAAGGCAATCTTAACGAAAGAGTAATTTTCAGCATTTAAACTTACATTATCGTAGTTAAAAAAAAAAAAAAAAGAAAACAACGTCTTTCTTTTGTTCACTTTACGAATCCACGAGCTTACGTTTCGTGAGAATCAACATTGAATAGCAAGTTCCGCTTCCTTTGCGAGTTTTACTTTGTGGAGCTAAATCAAACTTGTTATCATTTCGTAGTTTCTCATTCGCACATTGAAAACAATTGGACTAAGAATAGACAAAGAAATTTATAAATTAAAAATTCATGAATTATAAATATATAAATTATAAATTTATGAATTATAAATATATAAATTATAAATTTATGAATTATAAATATATAAATTATAAATTTATGAATTATAAATATATAAATTATAAATTTATGAATTATAAATATATAAATTATAAATTTATGAATTATAAATATATAAATTATAAATTTATGAATTATAAATATATAAATTATAAACTTATAAATATATAAATATATAAATATACATAAATAATATAAACATGTAAGTTATAAATATATAAATATACATAAATATATATAAATATATAAGTTATAAATATATAAAATATACACATAAATATATATAAATATATAAGCTATAAGTATATAAATTATACATATAAAATTATAATAAATTTATTTTTTAATCGAAGTACAGCTCAAGATAAAAATATAGTTGCAAAATATACTATAATGTTAATATTTTGATCTTGTAATAAATATTCTACGTTGTATCTTTTCCAATATGTTTAAATAATAATAATTCATATTATAGTAGAATTCTGATTGTTCAGTATACATTCGTAAGCGTCGGATTAAATATAATAATTGAAGAGCATAATTGAATCAATAACGATGAAAAATTGTCGATGATATAACTGTTATAATTTTGTAGAAGAAAATTATATAACCATTTAATCTCGTTAAAGCATAAAAAGTGAGGATACTTTTTGTAAAAATGAAAACATGTAGAAGCATTAAAAAATTTTTTTCGAGCCAACATTATTTTTGAAGATTGTAGTCTTCCCTTTATAACCATCGCTTGAAATTTAAATTTTCAAAATAAAACACTTTCAAGGCAAAATCACCAACGAAATAATTCTTCCAGAACTTCAACTGAAATTCCCTGAAAATCGTGATTCGAAACACCTACATACACTATCGGTCAAAAGTTTGGAAATACATTTTTTCAAACACGTGTGCATTTTTTTAATATAACTACATGTATCACGTCTAATATCAGTGTAGTGATTTTCTTTGATTTTTTAATACATTGTATGCAAAAAACGATTATATAATAAATATAATCAAAAATAAATTTGTAAAGTTGCAGAAATTAAGAGCAAGATGCGGATATAAACTAAAAATTATTTAATTTAATTCTCATCCATTTACATCCACATTATTATAATATATCAAGTTTATATTATTATATCATAATCAAGTTTTTGGATAGGTTTCAATCTTCAAATACATTATAGATTCAGTCACGAAAGAAAAATGTTTGATGTTTTCACATACTACGATGATTTACAACGTTTTGAAGAAGAGATGTGTCTTCATCTACATGAGATAAAATTATCTTAGAATAAAATGGATAGTGCGTTTAGAGAGTTGAGGCTTCAAGCTTTAAAACGAGCCCAAGTTTATTGTTATTCCATTTTATTTGGCGAAAATATAATAGTTGAAATATTAATGGGAATTACTTAATAGAAGTCAAATGTTATTTTATGAACTTTCTATCTCGTATAGTTAAATATTAACGTAATGATTACTCATTAATGTGGAATTTTTAATTGAATTTAATTTTACTATTAATCTCTATTACAAAGAATATAAAAAACAATGGGGCATCTAAAATTTTCTAAAATCTAACATTACTAAATTATTATAGTTATTTAAAATTTAACAACCGATTATATTATTTAACTCACTATGGACCAAACTGACATTTATCATATTTATATAAACTTCAGTCATTCAAACCAAATTATAGTCAATTATATTGTGATTGATTGAATGGACTGAATTCACCTGTCTAAAATTGAACTCTTATTGCATGAACGGAAAATTACATAATGGATAATAGAAAGGAGAATCAATAGACTTCTATTATATAAACTTCAATTATGTAAACTACAATAGACCCTCCCCTTTGGACTATTTTAATGTTCGAATATTATATCACCAGAATAAAACGTCTGTCAGTAACAAACATTCTGTTCTGACAATACAGCATACGAATATTAAGATATTTGAAAAATCGAAGTTCACGTAATTTTATAAAACTCTGACGAATTCATAGTAAGCGGAGTTTTACGATATTACTTAGTATTTCAACTTCTTAAAATTTTGTAGAATCCCAGCGGAAGGGACAATTACGAAAACAAATTTCTTTACACACACACACACACACAAAGTTAGAATTTTATAACAACATGGGGAAAAATGCAGCAAACGAAACGTCCTCGATGGCTTCGAAGCACGAAGTACAGTAAAAATTGTAGCCAAATTTTTATTCAACACTGTACGTACGTATACTGTTATAGCTCGGTATCGCAAAACCCCAAGCGAAAGCATGAATCTATCATGGACGAACGAAAAATCCAAAGGTTATCAAAACGGAATTCGTTGAAACGAGCTCGCGTGAGTGAAAATATCGCGGACTCGATTCGGAACGTCCGTTCGCAAATCTCCGAACGAAATCACCGGCATTCGGAGGAACAAAGATTCGTTTGCCATGTTTTCAGAGAGAATTGACGGGAACGCGATTATGATTTCGCTTAATAGCCCTGTGTTCTGCGTGAAAAGCGTGTCGTTCGATTTTTGATTTATCTACATTCTGTAATATTTGCAAAGGCTTTTTCGTGTCCCTCGTTTTGGCGGTGAAGTAGTACAGGTCAACGTATTAGCTGGACACAAGCAAATAGTACAAGTCAACAGTGTGGTCAGGCGTAGACACAAGTAGATTTTCTGTAAATCGGATCTAAAGCTAGCTGTTCGTTCTCTTATATGTAGTAAATTTTGTAAAATAAAAGGATCTATCAGCTATAAGCCAAAATTTTTATATTTTTCAGATTCTTTTCACATCTGAAGAGATATGAAAGAAATTTCATCTGGATCGGGCTAGCCATCCGGAATTACATCTCAAAATAATTTCAAGAAGCAGTTGAAAATTTAGTCAGTTAAGAATTATTTTCAAAAACGATGTTCAGAATGTATATTAAAATTTCTTTTTTAACGATTTAAAGTATATTAAAATTTATATATATCATATAATAAAATTTCTTTTTAACTTTTCAAAGTTTTTAATTTAATTTATAATATGATTTATAACACAATTTAATTTATAATATAAATCTTGTACATACTGATTCAGAGAACATAATTTTCATGAAATGAAAATATATATTAAAATTTCTTTTTAACTTTTCAAAGTTCTTAATTTGATTTATAATATGATTTATAACATAATTTATAATATAAATCTTGTGTATACTGGTTCAGAGAACATAATTTTCATGAAAAATTTACAATGAACAATTTCTGTTGATTAAATTTCTGAAGTCAAAGACAACTGAATATCATAGTATAGTAGGTCGTTGAATTCAAAAATATACGGTGCCATTTAAAAAAAATCAGTGTGACCTTAATTTTTTATCGAAAAAAAAATTTTTGTAATTTTTTTATATTTATTATACTTTGTTATATTTTTATATTTATTTATTTTTATATTTATTATACTGTTTTATATTTATTATACTTTATTATATTTTTATACTTTGTAGCCAACTAGAAACTGATTAATTTTTGTTCAAAACATTTTTTGTCACACAACCAAAAGTGCCTGAAAAATCGTGGCGACAGTTACGTGCCACATCCTGTATATTATAATAAAAATTTATATATATTATATATATACATATATATATATAATATAAATTTATATATATTATAATATAATTTAATTTATAATTTAATCACAGTGCAATTAAAGTTTAAAATTTAAAAAATTCCGCGCAAAGATCCGCAGTCCGGCAATTAGGTAAACAATTTACGTACGATTAGTAAACGAAAAATTCGATTCCCACCAGGCTTTTCCCCGAACCGTTTGAATCACTGTGCACCGAGAGAGAACAAGAAGAGGGTGCGGGGAAAAAAATCGATTACTTTCGTTAGCTTCGTTTGTCCACGCGACTAACAATACCACTTCCAATTAACTCGGTCCCGGGTTCATGCGTCGCAGTACTAATATCGTTTCGTATGCATTATCCAGGCTGCTAACGCGAGAATAGAAATTGTTCCATGCAGTGAAAATAATACACGTCGTTAGGAGCGAGTAAATTCGACGAGAGAATTTGTGTTTACTGAAAAACAAAGAAAAAAAGAAAAAAAGGAAGGGAAAAGACGCGTTGTCAATGAAAACGTGGAGAGCATAAATCTTCACTCCGCTTCATCGTGATTTCGTTCAGCCGGCGCGGAAATGACGTGACGCTCTTTTGATTGAAGGGACCGACCATGACGGCGGTCGTTTTTATGAAAACCAGGGGAGAAAAGAAGCTTGGGATACATGAAAGGGGATTTTTCTAAACAACGGTGATTATTGTGAACGAAGTGAAAGCAAAAATGTTGTCGACACGCGTGTCTTTTAAATTGATGGAGATTACTTTCGTACATAACACGGTTTTTTTTCTTTTTTTTTGTTGAGAATTTTGAATAAGATAAGATCATTTTTAATAAAGAGTCGTTCCCATTAATGGAAATTTACATAATATTTTTGTCGAGAATTTTTAATAAGATGAGATAATTCTTTGTTTTGGACTTATGTTGGTTTAAATTCGTATACATACTATAATTCTGTCTTAATCTCTCGTTTCTTTTATTTACATTTTTCTTTCATTCTATCATTCGTTTCTTATGTTTTTATCGTATTTTCTTTTTCTGTGGCATTATATTATAAATTATATTGTAAAGTATATTCTAATATAGTATATATTATTATGGTATATATTATTATAATTCTGATACAGTATATATTATTATATATAGTATATAGTGTATATTATTATAGCATATATATATTATATTATAATATTATAACATATAGTATATATTATATAGCTAATATAGTATATTATAAAATATATTCTAATATAGTAAAAAATATAGTATATTCTACGCTATATTTTTCTATACTATGTGTTGTAGTTACTTGTTAAATAAAATTAAATAATAAATTAATTGATAACAATTAGACAGTAACAATAGCAGCTAATCAATAAAAGTACAAGTTCAAATTATTGATCAAAGGTTTATCGGTAGTATCTAATATCAATTAAATGATTCATCGAGACACATAGTGATTGCAAAAATCATTATACTTGAATTATTACTGGTAATTTGTCGATTGATTTAGAGAAAGCTTTTTTATTTGAAACACACGTAGTTCAAAAATCAAACAACTTGATGGTGAAGCCTCTCAAACACGAAAGCTTCTGTAGAGTTTGAGAATCGTGAAAACTAATTTAATAATTTCGTAATTTCGATCAAACTTAATACATATTACTACATTAATATATTCTACTATAATGATCGTAAATGTTTAAATAAAGCTTATTTTAATCTATAATTCCTTAATCAAATTGCATCAAATTGTGAAAATTGAGGAGACATTAGGCTATTGTATATAAATAATAATGCAGCTAGAAAATATGAAATTTATACAAAATTTTCTTAGAAATGTATTAAAATGATACTAAATTAACACACTAAGAAATGTACTTATGTAGCAACATAATTTCTTGATAATTCTTAAATTATTACAGACATTATTAAAAATAACTGCAAAGAATCGAGGATATTTCGTTTTAACGAAATAAAAATATTAATTAAAGAAATAAAATATAAATTATATTATACATGCAAATCCATTTAACTGAATTAAATCTTCATTTATTATTATTATTAAATTATTAATTTAAATAATTATTTTCATTTCTCAGTGCGTATTATTTGTTAGACCATCCATTTAAATCAAGTTTAAATACATTTAATAATCAATAATTGAGCATGCAAATAAATTAATAAATAAACATTCCTGCAATATTTTATGTTCATTGCTTGTTGAATTTTTGAACTTGCCTTACAACCATATGTTAAGGAAGATTCGTTTATGATTTCAATTATGCAGTACAAACGCAAACGTAACTTTAGACACTGTCAAGTCGAACATGATTCATCTCTCATCTTCCATTTCATTACAAAAGTTACATATTTTATTACAAAAAAAGAACATATTTATACATATTAATACATATTAAATATTATACATATTAGTACATATTAATACATATTAATACATATTAAATATTATACATATTAGTACATATTAATACATATTAATACATATTAAATATTATACATATTAGTACATATTAATACATATTAATACATATTAAATATTATACATATTAGTACATATTAATACATATTAATACATATTAAATATTATACATATTAGTACATATTAATACATATTAAATACTTATTATACATATTTATACATATTTATACATATTAGTACATATTAATACATATTAATACATATTAAAACATATTTATACATATTGATACATATTAAATACTTATTATACATATTAATACATATTAAATACTTATTATACATATTAATATATATTAAATACTTATTATACATATTAATACATATTAAATACTTATTTCATTACAAAAATACATATTTTCTGTCCCAAAGTGTAACAACCAAATTAATTTCATTGGAACATTAAATGATTAATACTTACTACACTTGCGATTACGTTTAAATCACGATCTTACGTGAAAGTAACATACGACGAAATTGTTTTTTCATCAAGTGCACGAAGAATAGTAACGCGTGCGCAGATAAAGCGGAAATAATTTGAATACAGAGATGGAATCTCTTACCGGGGTGTGTGAATTATTCAACGAGCGTATACATAGGGAAAATGGGAAAATAAGTTATGTAATAAATGGTAATAACGCGTTGTGGCAAAAGAAATTTCCAAATCCCCGATGAATTCTTGGGATGGGCCGCTTCAATGGACTTCGTGCAGTTTCGCGGATGTAATATCCGTGAATTATTCATGGGTTGGGAAAAGTCATCAATATGTTTGACGCGATGCGAAAGTATTCAAACGACCCCCTTTCATCGGGAGCCATTTAAAAGCTACTTCGACTGGAAGTCGCGAGTCGCTAAATCTACTGAGCAGTTCGAACTGCGAGTTTTTCCTTTGATCGGGAAACTCGAGCGACTCAAAGGAGCCGATGTAAAACAGTTAGCTTGTTGTGTAAGTTCTGTCAAGCCAGAGTTCAGCCTTCTACGAATTCAATTTACAACAAGCAACGTCCAACGTAGACGGATACTTTCAATAGAAATTCCGTGTGTGTGTTTTTTAATAAGGAGAAAATTTAATTTCAATTCGAATTTTTAAATCTATCGTTCGAAATTAGAACTTGTTACAACATCTTTTATCGAGGTTAATTCTAAGTTGTATGAAATTACAGATGATTGTAACTTGTTAAAAATTTAAGGTATTTAAGTTCATTTTGTGTTTTATTATTCTGTTTGATAAAGATCAGTAACAAGATGAAATTAAATTAAAAACTCCGAAATTAATCAATAGAAAATGCAAATTTTTACAGTTCCCCAATGTCCAATACCAATTGCAAGTGAAAGATCACTTAATCCTTTCAAGAATACGTTTCCGGTCAAACTATTTTGTTGGAAAAGGGCAAAAATATTTGTTGATGCCAGATTTGTCATTAGAAAAACTTTCTTGGATGCTTGATCATGCTTGAACTAGTGAAAATATTTTATTCCTATCTGTAGTTTTAAAGTCTTAGAAGCTGCATTTATACAATACTGTTATATTTAAAATAGGTTGAATGAATTTACAGAATTATTGTCGTCGAATTTTACCGAAATAATAATTGAAACAATTATAATAATTATAATAATTTGAATAAAATAATTTCCTTTAATAAAATAATAAAATAATTCTTTTAATAAAATAATTTCCTAATAATTTCAATAAAATAATAAAATAATTTCCTTTAATAACATAATAAAGTTAGAAATAAATTATAATAACATATAAACATAAGAAAAAATTATAATAACTACAATAATTTAAATAAAATAATTTCCTTTAATAAAATAATACAATAACTTTTTTAATAAAATAATTTCCTTTCATTATAACTTTATGCACTGATGGTTAATTCAAAGGTAGAAAAATGGGCAAAATGCACATAATGTAATACAAAGACATGTATGAAATACCCAAATTATTTGTTACAATCACAATAATGTGAAACGAGTCTCTGCTTGTTTCTTTTCATTTCTTCAATTTTGTCCACAATTACAGAAATAAGACACACACGATAACGAAAACGTGAACAATGAAAATGACCACCAATAATATTCTACATACATCAAAGTACAACAATCATTGAATAAAAGTCACGTCATCAATGATCCAAGCACAAGAAAAGAACTACAGTTACAATTTTTGCTTCAATGTTTAGAGAACCAGCAAGGAAAATGAAACGAAGCGCAATCACTGAATAAATCCACTAGGTCAAAGGGCTAAATAAACCGAATTGTTTGTTGAACTTAAACGTGAATACCAGGCAATTTGGTCCGCTAGATCAAAAGTCAAAAAACAACAGCGACTTTTAACAATAACACATAAAATGAAAGCGGTCCCGAGCGTTTGATATGGATGACGGTCGAGAAAGTTAGGATTGGGAATTCGTGCGTACGACAGAGTGACGACAATGTGATACGCGTGTGTAATACGTACATAAGAGTGAGCGTCCGTACATATGTAGGACCGAATACTCTTAAGAGGTCAGGACAGTTTGATATTTTCAAAAAATCTTTTTTAAATTTTAAATCTATTGTATATTGTATATAAATTATTGTATATAAAAGCTACAGTTTTTATTGTATATAAAAGCTTCTGTACATAAATTAAAAATCTTTTTTAAATTTTAAATTTAATTTGTATATTGCACATTGTATATAAAAGCTTTTGCACATAAAGCTTTTAATACAAGCTTTAAATACAATTTTTATTGCATATAAAAGCTACAATTTTTATTGTATATGAAAGCTTTTGTATATAAATTAAAAATCTTTTTTAAATTTTAAATTATTGTATATTGCATATTGTATATAAAATCTTTTGCACATAAAGCTTTTAATACAAGCTTTAAATACAATTTTTATTGCATATAAAAGCTACAGTTTTTATTGTATATAAAAGCTTTTGTACATAAATTAAAAATCTTTCTTAATTTTAAACCATTGTACATTGCATATTGTATATAAATTATTGCATATAAAAGCTTTTGTACGTAGAAACATATATAAAGCATGTATTATTATATATAAAGCTTATAAGTATATAAAAGCTTTATGTTGATTTGTTTCATTTTTTTATAATAAAATCGAATATTCACCATGTCGTATTCAATCAGCTACGAACTTTGACTTCTTCGCTACCCTGAATTTGATATTCAATTCAATTTTAAATTGAGGAAATAGACAAATATCATGAAAAACAAACAATCTCTGCCGTACCAAGAAATAAATAGATATATCTAAATAGAAAAGAATCTCCTACACGCGACATTACCAACGAGAGGAATCTAATGAAACAGATATGAGTTAAAAGCGAGAAGGGAAAGCAATTAAAGTTACGTGACATCTCGGCGTGGGGGCAAAAAGAAAAGGAAATGGTTTATATTTGGCCAATTTATATTTGGGAATCGTCGCTTGCCGTGAAAATATTCCTTTTCGTATGCGAAAAGGGTCTCAACGTTCGCGAAGCTGTTTGTTTTTCGGCATTTCGGAAAACAGATCCCCTGGGTCGTCCGTGGATGGAATTACAACGAAGGCTCTCCTTTCCTGCCCATCCTGCCCTGTTCAAACATGGCGAGAGGGAAGAAAAGCAAATTCGATTGATGAAAATTTAACGTCGACGTTGTTCGTAATCTTTTAACATTTTTATTGGTTGCTGGTGTATATTTATTTATTTGTTAGTTATTATATTGATCTACGTTGCATGTAGAAACGTAACGATGCCAATAGCCAGACGAATTCCTTTTTATTATATACTGTTAATATTAAGAGAATGATTTATTATGATAATTTACAATACCGTTAATATTAAGATAATAATAATAATTTATAATACTGTTAATATTAAGATAATAATAATAATTTATAATACTGTTAATATTAAGATAATAATAATGTATAATAATTTATATTACAATTAAGATAATAATAATCTAATATAATAATTTATTATACCATTAAGAGAATAATTTATTATACTATTAATATTAAGATAATAATATTAACGGTATAATAATTTATAATATCGTTAATATTAAGATAATAATAATTTATTATAATAATTTTATAATACCGTTAATATTAAGATAATAATAATTTATTATAATAATTTTATAATACCGTTAATATTAAGATAATAATAATTTATTATACCGTTAATATTAAGAGAATAGACTCGTTTTGTTTATTAAGGCTAACGCAAATAATTTTTTAATGTCTCTTCAATTGTCTGTAACAAAAAATGATAAATTTAACGACTCTTCCCAATTTTGGCTTTCGATGTTCTGTATTTTTAACGAAACATGAAAATGAAGAAATGCTAGATTTCATATTTCTCAATATAATGAAAAAATGGGAAGAACGAAAAATGGAACCATCCGGAATAAAACGAAAAGATAAAGAGAGTGTGGCGAAATAGCCAAGATATGAAAAAGCCGCTAAATTAGAAATTTAGCCAGAAAATATTCGCTGATTCGCTTCTGATATTCTTCGCAATGAAATTTAACCCTTTTCGTTAAAAATACAACTTTATATAAACGAATTCAAGCAGTCATATTTGAAGCTTTACGCTTTAAAATGAGACCAGCTAGATTGTATACATGATTTTCTTTCATGAAGTTTATGCCGCAATCTAAATTCTATGATTTTGTGAAATTTCGAAAAATTGAATTATCCACGATATTATAATGGTAAATTATTGTTTGGCTCTTTAGTCGGTCAAAATTCAGAAGAAGTGGGTTTTTTTTATATTTCAATTTTCTTTTGAAAATATTGCCCTGTAAAGAGCTAAAGCAATGAAAAACACATTTTTCGGAGCAATTTATTTTTATCATTTCTCAAAGGATGACGCAAGACATCCGTTTCACCTTGAAGGTTTCACGAAGGACGATCGCTAAGATATTCTACAAATAAACCATCGCATATTTTGAGGGAGTTTTATCGTTCAAAGGGTCTAAGAAGTCAATTTTTATAGTATACTGCATCCCCTTCAATGCTTCGAAATCTGACAAATATTCTCCTCTCGTATTTTGATAAAAGATTCCATAGATTTTCCATAGAGTATTATTGTGCTTGCGATAATGGACACACATTTTTTGCACTGTTTCTGTTAGATTAAAACGTCAGTTTCAAACTTCGAAGCTTGTTCTTTGTTGCCAAAAAATTTTAAAACTGCTTTTTAAATACTTTCCTATTAAATATTTGATTAAAAAAAAAAAACAGGAAATTCACAACTTTTTATTTAAAAAAGTAAGTAAATAGAATTGTTATTTCGCGATTTAAACAATTGTTTCTCGAAACTGTATAATTTATTATTTAATGCATTTATTCGTGATGAAGGAAAGAACGTGTTTCATGCAATTACAATGTAGAAAATACGTCAACAGTATGCAACAACATTTTAATACATAGCTCTATGAACTATTAAAACAGTTTAATACATAAAAATAGTTACATAAACATGTAAAATAATTTATTACTAAAAAAAGATAATGAACGTGAATGTTCAGATTATAGAACGTTTCCTAAACATAAACATTAGAACTATAGATAATTAAAGTATAAAATTTGTAGCAGAGAAATTGAGAAGTGCAATCAACAGAAAAGAATTTATAACAACAGGAAATGCATAACGTTTTATTTAAAACAGTAAGTAAATAGAATTGTTATTTCGCGATTTAAACAATTGTTTCTCAAAACTGTATAATTTATTATTTAATGCATTTATTCGTGATGAAGGAAAGAACGTGTTTCATGCAATTACAATGTAGAAAATACGTCAACAATATGCAACAACATTTTAATACATAGCTCTATGAACTATTAAAACAGTTTAATACATAAAAATAGTTACATAAACATAATTTATTACTAAGAAAAGATAATGAACGTGAATGTTCAGATTAGAGAATATTTCCTAAACATAAACATTAGAACTATAGATAATTAAAGTATAAAATTTGTAGCAGAGAATTTGAGAAGTGCAATCAACAGAAAAGAATTTATAACACAACAAAAAGAAAAACACCTGCTTTTTATATACATATTTGCTATTTACATATTTTGCTGAAAATCATTCGAATCTCCAAAAATATACTACCATATAAATATATACAATATATAATATATAATATAATATATAAAATTTATAATACCATATAAATATATACAATATATAATATATAATATAATATATAAAATTTATAATACCATATAAATACATATAATATATAATATAATATATAAAATTTCTATGGAAACCAAAATAATTTTAAAATGAAATTGTTGAACCTGTCATCTTGACTGGTGTGGTAGTTCTAGTGTCAACTGTGCAAAATCCTCCCATTGTATTTCACATATATCTTAACATACAAAAGCAATGAAAAAAACGTTTCTAAATACGTTTTCATCAGTTCAGTTATATATTCTTCACCGGTACCGTATTACCGCGAAAGATCGCTGCTGAACGCAGCATTCGATTTTCAGGGTGGAAACTTTCCGATCCTCCCGGCGAAGATCCTCGAACGTTATATCGGGTAATCCTCGAGGATCAGCGAGCGCGTCAGAGAATTAATGAGTCGGTTAACGTGCCTGATACGGCTCCATTATCGGAGCTATCGCAATCGAGGAAAGTGTTGCTTTCCAAGGACAAGGGGGGGGGGGAGGGGGGACCGGCGACAAGCGTATCAAAAATCGAAGGGCGGCTTGGAATACAAGCGAGCGAGATAAAATCGGTCAGGAACGAGGGATGACCGAAGGGGGGAAGCGGGAGGGTTTTTGCTACGATAAGACCGTCATAAAAATGTTGAGAACGATCGGAGGGTCGAAGGTCCGATTCCTGTCGGATAAGGCAAATTCACGTGCTTTTTAACCTAACGGTGAGTAAACGCGGCTACGTTTGCTTAAACTCATTGAAAAGTTATGGCCGCGAGGAAGGTGTGTAACTCTCGTACGAAAGTGTAACGAAATGACCTCGCGTGATCCGCGCGTCGTGCGAAACGCGTAGAGCGAAAACGGTACTGCGTTTAAAACTCGACGAGATTTAAATCGATAAATTTAAAAACGAGCGTTCGTAAGCGAATTATTCCGGCGAAACCCTCGGAGGATATTCACTCGATTTTAACCCTCGTCCGTCCCTTGAGACATATTTCTTTTTATAATACGTAATATCGTTTAGCATAATATATATTTGATTTTATTAGACACGTGTAACATATATCTCGCCTTATCTTTTGACTTCAGTGCCATTCGTTTTCTTTTAATGGTCGTGGTAAACGTGCACGAAAGTAATTCGCTCAGACCAGGGATTAAAGTAAGGCATTTAAAACAGGAATACATATCACAAAATATAAACATTCATCGTGTATAAATGAAAATGTTTGGATTGGTAGAAATTATTTATAAGAGAGGTGAAGGTATTCTTATTTAAAAGAAATTTAATCAACATTTTATGTAAAAAAGATACAAAAATGCATGAAAATCTGCAGTCTAAGCATGGCAGTAGTACTATATTCATTGTGTTATATTCTTAATGAAATCTCAAAATATTTATATATAATATATATCAATTATTATAAATATATAAATATATATAAAATAATATATATTATATAAATATATATATTATTATAAATATATAAATCTATATAAAATAATATATATAAATATATAAATTACTATAAATATATAAATCTATATATATTTATAATCTATAATATATGAATAATATATATAATATATATAAATTATTATAAATATATAAATATTTATAAAATAATATCTAAATAATATATATAATATATATAAATTATTGTAAATTATTTATATAATAATAATAATAAATTGTTATAAATTATATATAAATTATTATAAATTATATTATTATTATAATAATATATATAAATTATTATAAATTATATTATTATTATTATTATTATATATAAATTATTATAAATATATAAATAATATATATAATATATATAAATTATTATAAATTATGTATATATTATTATAATTTAAAAGTTCTGTAACAAATCTTGCGACACTTTCATAATCTTACGTTATGTATCACGCTCAATTATCATTTACACAATGGTTCTCAAACTTTCTCCCTTTCATCATGTATCAAAATACCATTCCTTTTCCCTCTCTCGAAGGTTATATCGAGATTTCTGGCATCCTGAATCAAAATTGAAAATATCTGCTACTTCAGAAACCTCGCCATGGAATCATCGAAAAAAAACCGTGAAATTTGAATCACGAGCATCGTCAATGTTCGTCAGACGCACCGCAATACATGAGAATTGTACTAATCTCGTTACGGACGAGAAGTTCGTGGACGTCTGCACTAAGTGAAGCAGCACGTACCTATGTATTATGTACTTTACTAAGAAACACGGTGGATGATAAGAGGCGAATTAGGCGCGACGTCTTGGCGCAATCGATCCAACGGCACGAATATCCGGCCGAACATCGTCGATAGATGTGTATCCACGGCAAGTTATCGGGTATTCGAGCGTGTACCCGATCGCGGCAACTCGGCACGAAGTTTCCTGTATGCATAATCAGGCTGCGTTTTCGTAGTCGATCGCTTCGCCGGTCCCAGGCTAGAAAGTTATTCCGCTTCTTGACACGCTTACCGTGCGCGGTTATTTGTAAGCCAAGCCAGGAGGCTACGTGCTCTCGTGTTGTCGGTGGATGACTGCAGTTTCGTTATTACAGACGAATATTCCGATCGCGAGGACCTTTTTCTCCCGGAGTCGCGGAACTGCTCGTCGAAAATTCAACGCGTCGAATCCACGGATTAGGATCGGACACGCTTGCCATCGGTGATTTTCGGCCTTCGTTAGCTGAAATTGAACGTTGATAAAGCGATTTCGACAAAGTTCGCGACCGGATGCTGCAACAGCAAATAGTGAATACTCTGTTTCGATGTTGCTGTTAGAGCAATGACTTGATTTTACTTCTCGTGCTATTTGATCGGTAATTTTTCTGACTGTGGCATTATAAACGATGCGAATTTATTTGTATTTGTATGAAAAATTGCATAAAGAACGTTCATTTTACTTGTAATTTTTTTAAAAAATTCATTTTCATTACTTTAAACTATAAATAATTTTATTAATTTTAAATTACTACTATTATATATATATATTTATCATAAAATTTTATTTATTTATATTTATACCTATTCATTATTAATAAATTTATATTATAATAATTTAATTTAAATAATTTAATCATTTTTCATGATTTCTGAACTTATTGTTCTATGATTTTCTAGTAAAAGTAACACAATTATAATTTATAATTTTATAATGTAAGTGATTTACACAACAAATAATATATTTGTTGTTAGTTGAAATTAGAAAAACATGTATTCTGCAAAAACACTATAATATTATATTATATTTGGAAATATATAAATATTATATTTCCAAATGGAGACCTTTTTTTTCGTCGTTCTACGTAAAGTAATATTAGAGTAACACAGTCGAAAATTGACGAATTTAAAATATAATGGAAAATTGATGAATTTAGAAAATGTTTTATAGACAAGAAAAACAAGTTCAAGATTACATCCTCGTATGATAATAAAATAAATTTTACATATTTATTATTATTATTTCACATAAATTTTACAAAATCCAAAGCTACGATTTCCTGATAATAAAATAAAATAAATTAATAGATATAATAAAATAAAATAAATTTTACAGAATTATTATTATTTCACATAAATTTTACAAAGTTCAAAGCTATGATTTCTTGATCCTAATATCTTTTCACGTAAAAGGAAAGATTTGATGTGTGCAAACAGAAACATACATTTTTATTTTAAAAAAAAGTGCAACTGCATTGTTGCATTTGCAAAAAGATGTGATCGATAAGATCGTCAGTATGAAATCCATTTCTTTCCCTGAAATTTTTTATTAATTTCAATTAATAAAAAAAATGTAGCACAGTTACGTGCATCAGCCTCGACTGTATAATTTCATTGCATTGTATTGCCTAATTGTTCAATTAACAAAGATTCTCTGCTCTTTATTGAATTAATTCAACCTTTTAAGAAAGTAGTCCATCTCAAGTTCCCTTATCGGGAAATATTATGTTGCTAATGACAATATTATATGAAACAATATCCCATTACAAACATCAATTAATCTCGCAAGATATAATTAATTTACCTTCTCTCCTGGCTTTTAAAAATTTATATTTAAAATAATAAATCGATAAACACAACATTTCCGGGATGAAAAGCAATAATATGAAGGTTACTATAGTTTCATACTCACATTCGTTTCCAACATTAATTTTTCGCGATACGACATGAAATAACAATGTCTCAACGAAAATATGAATAAATGAATATCAATACATGGAAATAGACAATGACAAGTAATTTATCTTTTATTATTATTAAGTTATTGTTTTATTTTAATATTATTAATTTAGAGAAGGTTCGTTTAAATAATTGTTCGTTTAAATGTTTATTTAAATAATTTATTATTATTAATTTATTAATTAGTAATATATCACCTTTAAATGTACTTAAGAAATTCAATCAATGTTAAGCTCAAATAATACTTCCTCGGAGGCAAGTTCCATATAAATGAAATGATGAAACAATGTTAAGCCATGATTATACACTTTGCAAATATAAATAGAATATTAGATATTTCTTTGATATGTTATCTATGTATAATAACAAATACGAGTTTCAAAGTGTGAATCATATAAATATACTTTCCATTTATAGAGTCTTTTAAGCGTCTAAAATAAGGTCTAACAAAAAATTGGATCGTGCTCCAACGAATATTTAACTAGACGTTATTTGTGAAAGCTCGCACCATGTTTTGCACAAATTTCAATTATGTTATAAATTAATACTTCCTTGTTTTGCACGTTCATTTCTCCGCGAAGGTAAAAAGAACGAAAGAACTTTCGTTCTACTAATACGATATTATTAATGGTGCTTATTATTCAAGTGACAGCATTTTCAACTGGAACTAGTTCACGGTTTAATTTTCGAGGAAATATTGAAAGAGCTTTGTAAATATTACGTAACACGATACGAAAAATTCTGTCGTGCATTTTCACTAGATTTTCTGTAATAAAAATACAACATCAAATCAATAGATTAAAATACGTATTTTTAAAAAATATCACTCTTTAATTTTGTAGGTTTATATTTGACAAAAATAAATATATTTAATGTCTTTTCTATTAAATTGGAGGACGTATTACGTGTTTCTGGACTTCAACGTGTTGAAAAACAAAAAATTGGAATACAACAAATGAAATAGAAATGATATTATTACAACCATTCGTCAAACAGCATGTCAATATATCTCTTGTTTCTTCTTATTTCTTTCCCTTTTTTCTCTGAACGAACAATGTAGAGAAATGAAAACAAATTACTGCTGCGAATTATTCTAATAAAATAATATCTATATTTTTCAGTACTTTCGTATTTTATATGAATTTTATGCAATATTAATTTTGTATTATGTAAAATTTATATAAAATTTTATATTTTAAATAAATATTTTCATTTTAAAGTTTAAACTTTTCACTGGTCCGTTGAATTTCAAAATGTTACATGGTGATACCTACAGATTGAATTTCCTCCAACTGTTAATTCAAAAATGGAATCAACAAATTTTTTCATTTGCATTATTCAAATATTATATCATACATACATATATGACGATATTTGTATCTCACCTACTACACGCACAATTTATTAAAAAAAGATTTCTGTAACAATAGAATATTTATAAATACAAGTATGGAAGAGAAATAAATGTAAATTAAAAAAGTGAAAAACGAGAAGTGTCTACATATTCACTATCTGAATATTGTATTTTTAGATAGTATTTGAGTATACAAATTTTTATTTTGAATTTTTATTTGTATGAAAAATTGTCGCAAAAAATACAATGACTTTTATTAATATCTGTATAAATAGTATTCAAGAGATTTATTTATTTATATATATTTATTTTATATAATCTTATTGAATTAATAGTTTTTATTGTTATTAATATATTAATATTGATATTATTTCTTATAAATATATTTTATTTATTAAAAATTTTAATATTTTATTTTTTGTATAAGAACTACATAATGACGAAATTTAAGAAGCTAAAAAAAATGTAAGTTATGCAAATGTAATGTTATAGGAAATTTAAAAATTATTATTATTATCTAATTAATTATAAAATTATTATTACCTATAAAATTAGGTATACAGATTATATATGTATTTATTTCAATATATTTATTTCAACATATATTATTCATTTTGTATTCGAATTTTCTCGCGATCTCAAACTTTCTTGTTATTTAGTTTATCATTTCTTCTGCTAGAAACTATGTACATTAAATAAATAAGATTGATATTTCTATTAATATCTCTTTTAATATATTAGAGAACAATTAATTCAATAACAAATAAAATTTATATTTCAAACTGTGTTGTCTGAAAATTAGTAAATGGCACCGTTATTATTTTCATTTTTTATTTAAAATTTCGTTACAAGTAGGATCAATATTCTGTCACATGAAAATCTCAAATTTACATCAGACAGAAGATAAATACCTTTCAGAAGAGTGGCTTTCAAAAAATCTGTATGAAAATCTAACTTGAAACGAAAACACTCGCCTTTATGTCACTTCATTTTTATCGAGCTACCCTACACGCTTTCTGTTTATTTTTACGAACAATACACACCCCTAAATTCTTCTACCCATTTTTATATCACCCTCTATTCAGGACCTCTCTATTGTTTTCACCTCTTGCTTTAAAAGCTTTTAAAAAATAACACATTCAGTAATGTGAAATTGTGTGTACACTAGGAAGTACAACATGGACAATGTTTTGAAATTGAGATCAAATATATTTAAATTTTCACTTGCCCTCGTACAATATATATGTATTGGAATATTATTGTTATACAATATACACTACATAACTCATTATGTAATGATGTAATATCATAACTCAGTATACTAAAAACGATTAATTTTTTTTAGAATCTCATTTTTCTTCTTTTAAAATCTACGTTGATGCTTTTTATTTCTCTTGACATTTATTTAATTAACATTTATAACATTTATTATTTTTATTTATTAACATTTATTATTTTTATTTATTAACATTTCTAATATTTATTATTTTTATTTATTAACATTTACAACATTTATTATTTTTATTTATTAACATTTCTAACATTTATTATTTTTATTTATTAACCTTTCTAACATTTATTTTTTTTATTTATTATTAACATTTCTAACATTTTTTTTATTTCTCTTAACGCATTCTTTAAAATATAGAATTTCTTTCTAGCACCTTCTACACCTAGCTAACAAAAGGATTAATTTTTCCATAGATTTTCATCGGAGTAAATATTTCAGTAGGCACTCTATCATCTCACAGAATATTTATAAAGTTCAATTTCACTCGACGCTAAACCGATATACTTTAATGAGAAATAACACAAACGTACATACGTTCCAACTACGGTGCAGCAAATTAATTACTCTTACGCAACCAAGCAATCATTCGAACTGAGCATGAGAAATCCCGATCCAAATAGTGTACATGTATATCGATGCGATGCGTCATTCAAGAAGTATATGTATACGTGTACTTCAAAAGTCCAAGAATACGTTTTACTTTCAATATTTGTCATTTTTCGATATTTAGATTTTTTAACTGCACGTTTTACTTAATATTCAACTGGTGATATTTGAACACGCTAGTTTCTTTCTTGTATGAAATATTATTTTTTTCTTTCAGTTTTGAAATAGGGTAGAGTTAGTAAATAGTACAGTAGAACGAGAATTTTCGAATAACAAATGCAGATTAAGAAACATGTCCATTTATTTTTCGATATAAGAATGTTGCTTTTTAACTGAATTATTTAACTTTTACTTAACTTAACTTAACTTTTACTTGTAAGAAATAATTGTGTAGAGTTACATTCTTTTTGTGCTTCGAATTACTGAAATTCTTTTCAAATATTTTGGTGTATATATTTTGTGGAAAAATTATGCCTAATCGTCAACAACAAACGTCATATGACGCTATGAACATTATTTTTTTTTTTTTTAGTAAAATCTTGTATCTTGTATTTGAATAAACTTTTCTTACAATTACGAAAAACATGATAAATATATAATATTACATAAATTAATTCTTTCATGAAATAAACTGATTCTTTCAATCCCATCCTTTCTTACTCTTGTTAAGGAATTTAATTTCGAAATTTTATTATAAATTTATAGAAGTGAAGAGTCTATTTAAAGACTACAAGTTGAGAACTGAAAAATGGAATACAGATATTATATATTATATTATACAAATTTTATTTAATATTATTATTATATATTTATTTATATAATGATATTACTATTATTATTATAATATTAATATATAATATTTATTATATATAATAATAATATTAATATATAATTAAATATATAATGATATTATTATTATTTATTATATATTATACAAATTTATTTTAAATGTATAGAAGTGAAAAGTCTATTTAAAGACAAGTTGAGAACTGGAAAATGGAATACAGATCTTCTCGATACTACTATTGGAAGGAAGTGACAAAATACTACGAAAACTATGATTTACTGCAAAGATTACTACATACAAAATAAAAAATTTCAATATTTAAATCTAGTAAAATGTGAAACAATTTTTACACACTTTAGTGAAAAAAAATAACGATAATAATTGCAAATAACATTCTTAGAACAAGATGAATCATTACATGTATTTTACACACAAACTGTTTAATAGAAATGCTATTCAACATTGGAAATTTGAAATTTCGACTGAACAAAGTTATCTGCGCGAATTTTGAAGAATTTACTTTAAAAATATGCATGTACGCGTCCTCCATTGGAATTGAGAAAGTTAAATGTAATGAAAACATTTCGGTGAATAGCAGTAATCAGCGTAACGCACATTACTAGAACTTTGCCTATTCAGAATACTTTTGTTAGTTCTTAGTCGATGCTTTTTTTTACATCCCACTGGAACACAAAGAAAAAATATCCAAAATACTTTCATAGTTCAGTACATAGTTAAAAAAAAAAATCGATTATCAAATATTCTATTCGGATAACAGAACGTTCAGATATAATAAAATATTCGAATATTAAGGTAAATTCTAAAGAAAATTCGAATTCTACTTCTCTCCAGCTCTAGAAAAGCTCTAACAATGAGTAGTTACTTATCCTAATGTAGTAATGTACAGAAACGAAACTTCTTCCCTCGAACTCTTTCCTCCTTCCCAAAAATCCTCCTCCGATTTGAATCCAAGCTCGGACACATTCGTCCGCGTCGCGAGACTAATGCAGCAGCCGCAGAAACATTAAATTTCTCGTGTACGAGGCGGAGAAGACGAAGTCGACACGGTCGAGCAGCAGGGAAAGAGGATTGAATTTAACTTCCCCTCCTCTTTCTCTCTCTCTCTCTCTCTCTCTCTCTCTCTCGAATGCCACCGGCAAAGGGGTGGTTTCGAGGTCGAGGGCTGTCGACCGACCTCGACCGATCGATATAGCTACAGGTGTCCGAAACCCTATCCGTTCTGGACTCCCGTCGGCAAAATGAAAAAAAAAAAAGAAAGGAAAAAATGAGCCGAGTAACAGTGTGTCTGTGAGTAGTTTCCACCACGACAATCTGTCACACCGATCAAACTGTCGTTGTTCTAACCCGTTCGCCACGTATGTATAAGTTTTTAGAATTGCGTATGTACTCCTGGAGCATTAGCGGAATAGAGACACGCACGTGAACGTGCACGCGCACACGAATAGCTTTGCGGCAAGGCTCTTCTCCGATCGATCTAGCTACAGGTGTTCGAAAGTACGTTCTACGCTTTCTCTTGTCACCGGCATATCTCGAACGAGCTGTCTCGAGCGACGTTGTAAAGCCCGTGTCGTTATGCTCCTCCGCCGCTCTCTGTTCTTATCGCCTCGAAAGTATTCGGGCGTGTCTTTTACGGGGAGACACCAGAATTAAGAAATAAAGGGATCGGAAAACATTGAGCAGCGTGATATTTATGTAAGAATAAATGTAAAATGTAAAATGGTAATTAATAATTAATTAATTTATAATTATATAATATGTAATGTGTAATAATAAATAATAATTCATTGTTTATTTATTTATAATTATATAATACATAATAATAATAATATATTATATAATATATAATAATAAGTAATAATTCATAATTAATTTATTTATAATTATATAAAATATGATATATAATAATAATATTATATAATGTATAATAATAAATAATAATTCATAATTAATTAATTTATCTATTTGTAATAGCGGATATTTATTCTTTTGTTTTATGCTTTTGTGTATCTTTGTGAAGAAATGGAACCTAAGCAAAAATTTGCTCCACCTAATGAACATAAATTTTAGGTATGTTTACACATTGTGTACATGCATTTTGTAAATTTTTAGAGTCTTAAATTTCTTCAAAAAATGTATAAACGTCGGTAGTCTAATAATTAAATAAAAATTAATAAAATATGAATAATAATTTTTAATAAATTTCAATAATAAACAAATATATGATCAAAAATCAGATTTTTTAATTATACATATTCATTAATTATTTCTTCAATTGTAAGATAATAATTTTTATTTCCTTCTAATCTCTTTTTTAATAGAAAATAATAATTTTTCGTTTAAAAGTTCGTTTCTGGAATTAAATGTAAGATGTTATGCACGTGTGCATTTATATTTCGTATGAAATGACAATTAATCTAATTTGATAATTTCAATATTAAATTTCATACGATATGTCTCTTGATTTTACAAGGAGATATTGTATGAAATGATATTGCTTTTGATCATTAGTTTACTATTATTTCATACGTATATATATTTTAATAATACTCGTATCACTAGTACTAATTTGTTGGTAAAATGAAGAAATAATCTATATAATACTAACACAAAGTATCCAACACAAACACAACACAAAGAATCGAGAAAGCCTTTTAAATTATATATCAAGCTCCTTCTACATATTTATTTGCTTCTTTCACTAACTGAAACTGTATGTACACTTGAATAAATCAGAAACTGAGATAGAATGCATTTTCCTTACTCTGAATTATGTAGAGAATAATAACAGTAAAATTTACAATTCTTAGTGGTGCTCTCCTTAGATTATTCTTAAAAATTGATATTCTTAAAAATGTGATAGAGTAACACATAAAAGTGACAGAATACATAATTGGAAAAGAATACTGATCATTTCAAACTGATATGTTAAGAATTCATTTCATGCATATAAATGTAAATGTTTAAGTAGACGTGTAAACTAATTATAAGAAAAGTAAATTAAGATACAAATTTGTTTCATGCATTAAACATAGTAATGAATATCTTACTTCGGATATTTTATATATGTTTGTTTATTATGAGCATTCTATACATTTTCTACGTTTATAGAATATTTTCCATAAACACATATTCGTCTATTTATAACTTGTGAGTCAAATAAAGATTTCTCTAAACAAACAAAATTACCTATTTTGTTTACCGATTTATTTATTTAATTGTAATATATAATTTCCAAGTATTCTATATCATAGTATTGTATAAAGGGGAAGATTGCTTGAAGATTCTAAAAAAAGTTTAAAACAACTGCACGAGATTTGCTAGATTAATAATTCTTTTTGCAAAACTTTCTATCATTTCAACCATCAAGTTTTATTCTTATTCTTGCATACCAAGCAATAAAAAGAACCATGAAACATAGGAATATAAGTTTAAATTTATTAAAAAAGAACACGATAAATTCTGTCAGATTCTACAATAGGATTTCAACTAAAAATCAAACACAATCATATCATTTAACTGCATGTCATTAGTCACATTGATTGTTATCATAATTATTATACTCATTATTATTATTATTATTATTATTATTATTATTATTATATCATTGTACATCAAGCAGATCAAAAATACTACGCAAATCTATTTTCAAATTGTTTCCCCAAAATCAAATCAAAAAGCGAATCATCGTTGCAAGCAATTAGCAGAATTCACCTGCGAAATTTAAAATTCAAAATTTACTACATGCAAGATATATTTAAATACCTATACTGTTTTTTATAATTTGTATTTTAAGTAGGTATTACTCTTATTATTAATTCATCATTAATTTGTACATTTTAGCAAAATTACATAAACACTAGTTAGTACACTCAAAAAATAATACAAGATAGTTTAAAATTCATTCATTATGCGATATTAATACACACTATCAAGTAATATATTACGATAGATATTTTCTTATTTGTAGATACAAGATTTTTGGTAAATACACATCCCCAAGATACACACAGATCTCAAGAATCTGTAAAAAAAAAAAAATAATCAATCACATCCTCATTCTTTCCAAGTACCTTCTTCTGAAAAATATTTGTATCAACACTTCTTTTTTTAAACAAAAAGTCTCCAAATCATTCGAGCTGTGCCTTTAGCTTTCTTCGTTTTATTTAAAATACTTGGTTACTGTTTCGTAGTGTAACTTAAAAGGCAAGAAACAAATAGCAAAGCACAAAGAAAGAAAAGAATAAGACTACAGACTTCCTTCCTAAAAGAATAAAACTACGGTTTCGGAATGATAGGTGAAAAGTTTAAACCAAGGACAGGAAGACGCCACGTATCGAGCAAAATGTCCACTCGCTTATGAGCAATAGCGCACAGAGTGGCTCAGAAATGTATCAGTAGATAGACAGTTTTGCCGATCGGTCTCGAAGCCCGAACTTCTCGTACGTTCGAAATAACCGATGGATACAGTAAATTTTAATAGCAATTGCACCGACGCGACGAGCTTCCATTGGTGGTGAAGTTTCGTACGAAGATTTATGGTAGTTCATTCGCGCAGGGTTCATTCTTCAACCTGGTGCAAACCCTTCGGCATTTTGAATTTATCTTGCCACTTTAACCACTTGCGCTGGCAACTGACTGCGGACCATAACGAGCGACCGAATCGTATACAATAAATCGTCGCTTTCTTTTTAAACCTGTCGGTATATCACTGAATAGAGATTATTATTGAGAAGTAATGAATTTATTATTTGTTTTGACTACTTAATTGTACTTAAATATACTTAAAATTGAGAAAATGTTGCAAAAAATTCTCGTCATTCCAGCGCAAGAGATTAAAACTGCGACTGTTCTTCGGCTTTGTGTAAGTCCGACTTTAACATTCTGCAACTCAGAATGGTCTTTATCGTTTCGCGAAATTCTTTGCGTTTTCAAGAACGGCACCGACGCCCCTGAAATTCTTACTCTGGATACTTGTACTTTGGCCCCCGTAGAATTATCTCATAATTTGATAGTCGGTTACAACTTCTGTGCGCATTCTTCTGCGGATCTAGTCAGGTTTATGCGAACTTGTGTTTTCTGCTTCAAGTTCTCTCTGTTTCTCTCTGTTTCAAGAATCCAGTATCTTTCTTTTTTTTTTTCACTTTACACAAAGCTTAAGAGCAAAGTCAAGAAGAGACTTTTTTTTTTCACTCACCAATGTTGTGACATTATTTTATTTTTCATCTGTTATATATATTTGTTTTTATATATTTTCCTTTATAAATTATTATGTACATTCTCTAACTGAATGATACATGACATTTTAGAAATGAAATACAAACGCTGTGTACAGTACAATGTCCAATACAAGAGATTTCAATTTGAAATATTAGATTAATAAAACTATAAATACTGAATTTTTTTTTTACCTCTAATGGAATTGAAGAATTTTCTAGAAAAAAAACTTCGTGAGACAAAATAATGAATTGCATATACCGTATCAAAAATTTTAATTTCAGTTTTTTAATATTAGCTACTCTAGATTAATAGTTATAATGACTTTTAAAAAGCTTCGTTGTTCTGAAATTTCCATAATGGATAAAAATTTAGTGAGATATTTAACTAGAAACACTGAACATCTACATTTATCACCAAATAAAAGATTTTCATGCGTTTTTATATTTTTATGAACACAACTGAAGAAATGAAAATCAGATATAAATTTTTATTTCTATCGTACATTATAATAAATACTTTTATATATATTTATTTAATTACACACTTATATTATATATTTTTACACAATTTAAATGTAAAACATTAAATATTATACAATTTTATTCAAAATTTATTTCAACCTTTCGTTTCTAACGTTTAACTAACATCTTCGTTAATGCATGTAATCTCACACTATTCCACTATCTGCTTAAGGAATCGAAACTGAAACAAATTATGTATGACCATTTAAATTTTGTTTAAAAGAGCAAATCTCTCGTACTCGACGAGATAAAAATATTCGATTGCAGCTTTCGTTCCCCGTATTCGTCATGCCGCAAATTGCACTTTTAGCTTCATCGAGCATTTTTTTTTTTTTTTTCTCTCTGCCAACAGATGATACTTGAAAACGTCCAAAACACAAACGTCCTTTTTTCGTTTTCCCAATCAATGTGGATACGCGACGAGTTTCACAAATATTTCATACACTTGCGTTGTAATAGTTTTGTTGCTCGTGAAAAGAGATATACGTACGCTGTAACGAAACATAAATTTTTAAGATTTGCTATCGTTGCCGCGCGTGTCAGAAAAATCAGTCCCATGATGATTTCCAACGTTCAAAATATTATAAAAAAAAAAACCTATCTATCAATGTAAATTATTCATAATACGAATAAAAATAGAAAAATAAGAATAAAGGCAGAAAAAGGTACTTGTTTTTATAATAAGAAAGTAAGTCTTTATAATTTAAAAGCTACACGTCCATTTCCAAACAAGATTGAGCAAAAGAAGTAATAAATAATATAAAAAATAACTAAAATGGTGAATTGTTTCTATTAATTTCTTATTTTTATTTAAAAAAAAATAAGTTTATTTATTTTATGCTTTTTTAATATTAAATAAACTAGTTATTAGTGACATAGTTATTCCTATGATAAATCCTTTACATATTTAGTTTTGGATATCTGAGTTTACACGTGTAAACATTATGAAAAATTTTGTATTCATTTTGTTTATCATTCTGATTTTAATATTTTTATAATTTTGCATTATTTTTGTTGACAATGTCCACGTAACAGAATAAAAAACTACTTGTAAGGAATTATTGAATACAAAATAAAATAAAAAATTATTTTACTTGATAGCCAAATACTCAGATCATTTTTTGCTCAAATAAAGTAATACAAGATTATTTCCAAATAACAATAAATCAAATGAGGTGATGTAGATATTATTTAAACAATTATAAATAATACCAAAACCTGAAGCGAAAGCAGAAGAAGCAATTATCATTTCATTGATAAAAAAAATTACGTTATATACATATAACATAATATTGTGTAACTTGAATGCTTCACATCCATATACATATATCTCAAAAATTTTATTTTATCTGCTTGTTGAGAGTCATTGATACAATATAAAATATTACTAAAAAACTACTAAACAATTTTTAATTTATAATTATTAATTTTAGTTAGACTTTTAGTTATAATAAATAGTTAGATCTTTTCTTCTGGAGGATCGTTTTTAGTTTATCAACTGAAATAAAATGATCCTGCAACACAGATTTATGAAAGATATCTCAGCAATAATATTATCTTCATTAATGTTCATTGGAAATGTCAAATATCTAATAGGTCACAGAATAGGTCACATACATATTTGTATTTAAGAGAGACAGGGCCGAGTTGATACAGTGAAATTATATAGACATACATATGTGGGCGAGATGTATGAAACCTGTTGTTTAACTGTTTGTGACGTTGGTATTCGTCATTCAATTATTTCCGTCCTTGCAGAGAAGCAAGACTATATCTGGAGCTATATAATACTTTATATCTCAAATTAGTCTGACTTCTCATTGAACCATTTCAAAAATAAAGTAGTTACATTTTGTTGCTTCGATTATATCTCTGATGGGTGGGCAAAAAGTATAAATTTCCAATTTCAATCAAAACAGTATATGTAGGTCATTTTGAAAAACATAATGTATATTTTCAAGTACAATGGGACAAGACATTATGTCACACACATGATATTCATGGTTGCTCACATAAGATGAGACGAGACATTATGTCACACACATGATACGACATGGTGGTGTAAGATTCCTACACGTAAGATATTCCTATATTCACACAAAATATTTCAATTTATATACAGTGAAGAGTATAATTATTGATCATTTGAGTTGACGTAACTTCGTAAAAACAAGATCATGTGACTTATTTTAAAGCTCTACTTTCACGGTTCGTTTTTTTCCGATAAGATGAAAAACTCAAGTAATAGATAGGAAAATAAGGATACCTTTCGCTCAAGAACTGTAAAAATTCAAACGTGTTTTTAAAAATATTAAAACACTTTTCTCATAATTAAATCCATCCTCATTTTGAAGATTAAAGTCTTCCTTTTACAACTACTATCTAAAATTTGTTGTACAATCTTTTCTCACCATTTTATTAAACTTTGAATATTAAGAGTGAATGTGGATGAAAATTCAAAGAAATTCATTTCGTCATTTAATCTTAATGTTCAAAGTTCAATAAAATGATGAGAAAATATCATATAGCGAGTTTTAAGAGGTCGTTGCAAAGAGAAAATGTCAATCTTCAACACCGTAGTTAATTTAATTATGAAAAATATTTTTTAATGTCTTCACACGAGTTTGAATTTTTTACAATTTTTGAGAAAGAAGTATCCTCACTTTCCCATCCGCTGCGTGACGTAAAATCATTCTCGAGAAAAAAAAAACGAATTCGCGACTTGTCAAAGTTTCACGCTTTAAAATGAAACCAAGTGAATCGTCATATGACCTTTTTTTACGAAGTTATGTCAGTTTAAATTGTCAAAAATTTTTCACTGTCATTGATGCAGTCATGCTCTCCGCCATATATATGTATAAATAAATTGTTACACAAGTTTTGAAAGTGATTTTTTTATTGTTCACTCTATCAACTAAATTCTCTGCCATTTACAATTCACAATTGACCGATGATCGAAATGACATATATTTTAAGTAATTAAAAATATCTGTTAATAGTCACATGAAGATATTATTTTACACATCAACTTGCTACAGAATTTTTCACGGCGAAATTGTTACATTTTGACTTTACCAAATAAATAGTTCTTATTTTCTCTGTTTTTCTCTCAAAGTTCTTCCAAAAACGAAAGAACAGTCACTTTAGAATATTTTTTATTAAAAAATTAAAATTGCAAAAAATCAAATTGCAAAAATTAAAAATTAAAAGATATATTCGTACTATTCAAAATCGATAATTTTTAAATAATCATAAAGCGTATTCTTGTAACTTACTCGAAATATTGTATGTACCAAATAGAGCTGTTGCGAGGATCTCGCCCCAAATTTTAAATTCAAAAAATAAAAAGATAAAAATACGTATAATACACCATTTTTTTCTGGTGTACAATGACAAGATTTCCACAAGATGTTCTATAATTGGCGAGATATTGAAACTCGTTAAAAAAAAAGAAAAAAAGAAGGAAAAGGGAGAAAACTGAATAAAGAAAGGGAGCAATGCAATTACACGACGAATCGCGTTAATCTTAAATCGTTGTCGAGAATATTACGTCCTCCAATGGTTATGAACCTTGCAATTACACCCGAGTTATGATTAATCGAACATAATTGCTCAAATGTCAAGGCCCGGGGAATGCTTTCGCGAAACGAAGCTTCCTTTTGATCCTTTGAGACTTGTTGCGTCTCGCAAAAAGCATGAAACAAGTGGACGTATAATATAATATTAAAAGAAATTTGAAGAATGCTTATTAAGCATTTGTTCTATCAAAGAGAGCATTTCCAACAGTCTTTTGATCAGTGAATAATATGGAACACGAAATTTAATTAAAGAAAACCGGCTATTACACAACACGGATACGTGTCAACTGTTGAAAACAAACCTGACGTTTTGTTCAAAAATGGGTTTTTACATTTTAATGATAATTAACTTCATAAATTTATAAAGTATTGTATTTTATGTATTTACTATTTATTATGTTTTATATTATATTATATTATATTATGTTATGTTATATTATATTATATTATATTATGTTATATTATATTATATTATATTATATTATGTTATATTATATTATATTATATTATATTA